>NW_028141161.1:4612023-4910695 GCF_030444845.1 Prenolepis imparis
AAGCAGTGGTATCAACGCAGAGTACTACTTTTTGCAGAATAACAGTTAATAAACAGTAATCTATGCAAAAAAAGTATTTAAAAAATTGTAATTAAATCCCTATTTTATAATTATAACTCTCACAAACCATTCCTGCATAAAATAGGGATTCAATTATAATTTAATACTTTTTCCGCATAGATTACTGTTTATTAACTGTTATTCTGCAAAAAATATGTTTAAATGCAGATCTTAATTAATGTGCTAATTTTTTTTCATTTTAAAGGGTGTTTTTTGTATTTTCACTGGTAAGGTTAGAAGTGATTCTTCTTGCGACCCTTTTTTGAAAGCACTCCATTGTTTATTTTGAACATTTTTGAAAATATGTTTTGTATGGTCTTCGTCAATTACAACTACATTTTAACACAATATCAATAAAAATATCAATAAAAATACGTGAAATCTTAATTGAAACAATAAAACTGATAACTTTATGTATAAAAGAATTTTTGGTCAGTATTATTTATTTTTAGTCGCGTCTAATATGTTATCGGAATTTTGACAAAATTCTTGCTGAAAGTATGTCAAATACTTAAACAATTCGCATAGGATTTAAATTTTTACAATTTTTTTTTACCTCTCAAAAAAATCACAGCTAAAAGTTACTCAAAAACCCATGTTATTTAAATATAAATAAATAGATGGTCGGTGGCACCCTTTAATATTGAGCTACAGAGCTCGTGTTTCATGGGTATCTTTTTTTAGCCATTTGGGATGAATTAGACAACTGGGAGCGAAAGAATTCGATAAAATCCAAAATAAGCGCCACTCTAATATATATATATATATATATATATATATATATATATATATATATTTGACAAGTAATATAATTTATCTAAAACAAGAGAGAAATATTCTCGATGTTAAAAAATATTAAATCAATATTGTCAATCTTGCGAATTTATTATTTTATATTACAATATTACATATTTGTAAGAATAAGTATATCTATAAACTGTATATATGTACAATATTTCTCTTTTATTCTCCCATTATAAAATGTACGTGCAATTAAAGCTAGTAGAAAATAGTAATCATAATTAAAATTACAAAATTTGTAATTGCATGTATTATAAATAATATTATATCCCAAATAATTCCAAATAATAGGATATTTTAAGCGGTTTTTTAAATTTGATAGCTCAGAAAATACATTCTAATTTACTAATTAAAACAATTTAATCTTTTATCATATAGAAGTCAATGTTAAATAAAAATTATATGCACGTTTAGATATATAGTTTTTAAATAGAAAATTATTTTAAATTATAATTTTTTTAATAAGATTATATATATCAGAGTTTGTAAGTTCACTAGAATTCCATAATTGGCAATGTTTTTTTATATCAAATATTTTTTTGACTGTACGGAAATTCTATAGTTTTGAATTAACTTGTATGTTAAACTTTTTCGGTATATTATAAACTCTATGCCGTTTGGCTAATTTTTAGATATAAAACACGATTATATTGATCTGTGAATATTTTAGAATTTTAGAATATACGATCGTGATACTATATATATTATAAATATTCACTTATTTTTTTACAAAGAAAGCTTATGACACAATTTAACGATTTTGTTTTTTACAGAAATGCATAAAATCGTGCAATAGTAATTGATAAAAAAGCACAATAAAGTATTGTTATCATTAAATCTAATTTGGTATTGAAATGTGTCCCATTTGTTCATGCACCAACATTTGCAATATGACTTGCATTTGCTCTTTGCCTTTTTTCTTTAATTAAAAATTTAACGAATCTTAATCTTTAATTAAATATTTATAACAAATAACAGATCTTCTTAAGTATATCCACATATTATATACAAAAAACTTCTGTTGTAACTTAAAATATAAAATATTATATTACTATAAAAATTAAAAATAGTGAAGCCTATATCTTTATTTTACAATAAAATCTTCAATAAAGACATTCTCATTAAAAGTTTTAATAAATAAACTTCTACAATGTCCTTTGATTCTTATATTGAAATAGAGCTCCCTGCTTATTTAATATTCAGTAAATATATGGCGTATTTGATACATTATTTAAGATATTATATATTATTTAAGAATATCAGTCATGTTTTGTTATATAAATAAATATACATATTTATTTACTTCATTTTATAAAATATTTTAAAAATAATAAAACTCAAATATATTTATCAATTATATTAGGTAATTTCTTTCCAAATTATATTTTGTAAATATTTCATCTAGATGATTCGCCATAACGCTACTGTTTTGCTGAAAAACTATTTAGAGATAAATTGTGCAAATATATATTCTTTTCTACATGTATTGTTTTATATATATATGTGTATATATATATATATATATATATATATATATATATATATATACATAATTGCAGCATTTCAAATTTCATTTAGATTTTGTCATAAAATGTTTTCCTATCGGGGTATATATTTCTAAAATAAAGAAATATAATAAATAATATAATTATAAATTATAGGTATACATATTTCTAAAAAGATTATTTCTCATTGTTAGTCATATTCGTGATACAAGAGAGACAAAGACAGAATGCGATAATCTCTCCTTGTCACTCTTGTCAGTATGTTACCACGAAAATTCCCCATGAGCTGCTCTTAGATATAGATCTAGTGAGATTCGTTCATATAAGATTTTGCATCGAAGAAGTCACGTAGCTTCATGAAATTTTTTTTATATATTCTTTATATAATAAAGCAGCCCGCCTAAGAGTCGGATTTTGCATTTTTGCTCTGAAAAATTTATAATAAATTAAATACGGACTCCTGGCTAACCCAACCTTACCCGTTGCTAGCTGCGTATTTCACCAAATTTATTATAAATTTTATTTTTACGTTTTTTCCAAAAAATAGCTCTTTAGCGGGCTGCGGACAATTCTACTGATTAGAAATATCGTAAATTTAATCGGATTCATTCAGTATTTTGGCTAAAATCTTATATAAACGAATCCGTAGTTCCCGGCCGGCCGACAGGCGTCTCCACCGTGTCGCCTGCCGACCCTTAATTACTAACCATACCAAATCTAGGGTCTCCAGTTATCTAGTTCTAACTAGCCGCTACCAGGAACTAGCGATCCGACCAATCAAACGTCATCCGAGACCCCTGAGCGTATACTTCAACTAACCAGTTATTATTAAATGAAACTAACCCTTAGCAATAAGAATATATTTTAATCATGACTAACCCACCTATATATGAATATTCAATATTAATTAAACAATATAATAATATTATTTATGGAATCAGAAACATAATAACTTGTCGAACTTTACTTAACAATTTAAGACTTATAGTAATGAGTTTTAGAAGTATTTTAATCACTGACAGAATTATTATGAGGAAGGTTCCATAAATCCTTATCTTGCGATGCATTGTAACGACAAGCCTGCGACAAGCATTCGATGAATTACTAAAAGTGTTCAAACACTTAATATTTTAAGATTTCATCCGCAATTATATTTACGAAGCCTTATTTCAGTCATTAAATGATTTCGATAACGAACCCAAGATTATTAAGATTTATTGAGTAAATTATTAAATGAAGAGACTTATAAATAAGGCCCAAGTGGATATAATTAAAGAGAATATTTTATTACAGAATTAAGTCAAACGAGAACAAGAAAGTCTCGATATTACGTTATGGAATCATAATTCTATAATTTAGAAATAACCTAATCTTACCCTATTGCATTAAACTCAAGTTTTATTATAAATTATCAATCATTAAGAATTCTAACTAATAATATAAAATAAATTATATAAGAAATGATTCCATAAACGTACAAATGAATATTTGGCGAACTACAAGAAACTTTAACATGTATCTATGCGCAGACCTCTCTAAAAACAGCTCATAATCAGCAAGTAATTAAGTGCCGATCGTAGGTGACAAGCCGCTTCCGTCCGTTATCTCCCTCGCGTTATCGGATGCTAGCGTTCAAACCACAAAAGAATAATAAATTAGACACTTCTTGGAATCGTCGCTCCTCATCTCAAGCTCACCGCCTAACTTCGATATCCGGTCCAGATTATCTAAAACTCGTAAATTGATAGTTGACACCTAGAGCGTTCGCTCCTGCGGGTCACCGTATCATGACCTCTTAGTACAATTTATTGTGACATATTCCAAGAAAACGTCTTTCTTAGAAATCCCCACCAAAAGGGAATTGCACACGACACTCAGATTTTTCTCGATTTGATGGGTATATAAACCCTTAATTCTTAACTTCATTGCGGCATACCATCATTAGCATCTCACCGTAACTCTACGGCATCTCATTATCGAGATCCCACCGTAGCTCTACAGTACATCATTTCTGTAGCCTTACGATACTCTGTATAAAGTCGCGCGTTTGCCGTCAACTGCGTCGACATACCCAATTTGTTAGTCGCGCATAGAATTATAAAGTAAAAGTTAAATAAAGAACTCTTGTGCTTCAAAACTCGAATACGTTGATTTTGCCAAACATCCCGCGACCGAGGTCCTAGAGAAGGGAAAAAGGGCGTATTACGATCCACTGCCTGAAGTTCACAGTCTATCACAAGGTAAGTACTTATAATTACCCAGACTATTTAACACGCCAATTTTAATTCTAAGTTACTCTAGACTGACAATTCTCTTTCAATCACTACCTTCTCCTAAAACAAATAAACGAAATCCACTGTTAAGCATTGCATGCAGCTAACAGTTTCCCGTTGTCAATCAGTATTTATCAAATCAGAATCCAACTACCTTTTCATAATTATTCAAGGTATCAATATCAGAATTTAGCAACATTAACGTAGAAACAATACTCCTGGTATCACTCGGACGTCGTCCAAACCCGCATTTTACCTCTAGCCGTTGGACGTACCTTTCGTAGGTCCAGACGACTCTCTACCATTTCCCCAACTTCCCGTCGTTGTCGAGGCATTCATCATACTTGCCCGACGACAAACCTCCCATCAACACCCTGCGTATCTCCATCGTCGACGAGGCATTCATCATACTTGCCCGAAGACAACTCCTCATTACCTTCTCTCACCTAATAAAAATCGATAACAGGAGAAAGATATCGCATAAGGATTCTTAAACAGAATTCCGGAACTAATTTCACTCTGGACGTGGTCCAATCCTCATTTTACCTATAGTTGCAACGCATACTTTTACCGTAAGCACACAAGCAACTCTCTGCCTTTTCCCCTACTTCCCGTCGTTGTCGAGGCATTCATCATACTTGCCCGACGACAAACCTCCCATCAACACCCTGCGTATCTCCATCGTCGACGAGGCATTCATCATACTTGCCCGAAGACATTCTCCGAACCCCCAGACCTTCCTTTTGAATTCATATTTAAACCCAAATGAATAGACGTATCGGATATTGATTTCTCACTCCCTCTAGTTCCCCTTCATGTTATCTCACGATAATCCTTATCTAACTCATTATAAATATATTATTCTCATCATTGCCTCTACCAATTAATTCAAATGCTACCCAGATCTACTGAATTAGACGTCCAAGGATTAACAAACGATGATGCAAATTCAATTATAAATATAATCATCGGGCTACTAACTGACGTTTTAGAAGGAACTATTGATATCGATCAGCTCATAGTCTGCTTAGATAATTTTCATATCCCTGGTGCTCAAATAAGCGTCGAATTCACATCATTAAATAAATATCAAATCCATTTTATTAATTAGCCCCTGAATTATTATTATCCAGATGAATAAACAACTTCAAGGCTTAATTTGCAATACAATTTACCAATTAATACTCAATTTGATCTATGAATATTTGAATGGTAAAATAACTTTCGATCAAGTCATAACTATTTTAAACGACATCGAAGATATCGCTAATAGATTCGATACTCCCAACTAGTAACTAATACCCCACTCCTGTGACCTACAACATTCCCTAGATCCGTAACTTCGGTCCTAGCTCTCGGCGTCCCAGAGGTATAGCCGGTGTAAGCAGGTTGCCTCACAAAAATAGAGAGCGCCCGTTTTCTCACTAGCCTAGGCATAGAGAGAGAAGGAAGATCACCCAGACGTGACTATCCAAAAACTTTGGTGGCAACGGTGGGATTGCCTAAAGGACTGATAAGGATCCTCCTGTGTAAAGGTCTCAGGAATTAATCCTCTTTCGCGTTAAAATTCTAAAAATTTAAATCGAAAGTGAATAACGAGTGTAACTTGAAATTTGATCAAATTGTCGCTGACAAGTGTGGCAACAATTATCGCTGTCGCTGACGAAGAGGGTGGCAACAGACGATTACGATTGAATTTTCAATTATATTCAATTCCTTTCCTAAATAATTATCTTGATTTGAGATTTGACTTAGTTGTCGCTGACGAAGTGTGGCAACAACACCAACTGTCGCTGACGAAGAGTGTGGCAACAGTTGAGAAATAAGTTAAAATTTCAAATACATTTTATTTTCCCTCATGCCCAGGAAAGGCGGGCGTCGAGTTCAAATTAAAAGGATTAATTTCCAGATCAAAGAAACCATCTCCTCTTTCCAAAATCCCCTTCCCTTATTTACCAAATTACACAATTTAATTAATAATACAAACGACCCCGAACCACTATCTAACGAAAATAAGAGTATCGATTACAACCCAACGCCAATAGAATTCGAATGCAAATATCCTGATTACAAAACAATTGAACGTACAGATCCCCGTCGCAAAATCTATAAAATTCGACATCTATTCGGTCCCGATTAAGCGACCGAACACTGTAACTAATCTTATTAATATATTTTCTTTCAGCCTCTTATTTCTCTCTAAGGTAAGCGAGCCATGCCGACTACACGATCGCAAAGTTCTAATCCTCCCTCCGAGGCTGAGGAAGGTGTATCACGATCCGAACTTGAAATTTTTAGTCAAATGTTAACGGAAAAAGAAAAATCACTCAAAGAACAACACAAATTACTGCAGGAAAAGACAGACGAATTTAAACTATTACGAGAAATCGAAACAAAAAAATCAGACGACCAGCACGACTCAATATTAACTACCTTAGTTGAGCAAATCTCTCACCTTAGTGCTTTACCCAGACAAGTAGAGATTTTAAACCAACGTATTAATAATAGTCTGACTTCTGATGCATCCAATCAAAGAAGAGCTCATTTTGATTACCTCCCTTCAGAAAACACTCATGCGACTAGTCCCGTCGACATACCTTCTCCGATCCGTTTTAAAGACGTAGTCGATTCTATCCCTAAATACGACGGACACAAAATGTCTGTTTTTCAATTTAGTAAAATCTGCGAACGTGCCCGCGAATTAATACCACAATATCACGAACATTACTTAGTGCAACTTATAATTAATAAATTACAAGGACATGCTTACTCCGCAGTAGAAGGAAGAGAATATAACTCTGTTTTTTCATTAACAAAACAGTTAAAAGCTATTTTCGGTCCAAATAAATCTGTAGATCAGTATCGCGGTGAACTCGCAAACATCTATATGAAACCTAACGAAGATATTTTCGATTATATAGCCAGAGTAAAAGAATTACGTGCAGCTATAATCGACGGAGAAAGCGACTGTTACGGAGAAATCGACGAATCCACCAAAGATACCATCGACCGTAGTGTTAGTACTAGTTTCGTTAACGGTCTCCCTACTGATTTGTTGATTAGAGTTAAATTAGAAGGAGCCTTCTCACTCGACCACGTCCTCGAGACCGCTATAAAATTATCAAAAACTCTAGAAGCAGAAAATGCGCGCAAACGGGCTACTTCCATGCATAGAACTAACATTCCTCCTCGCGCTGATTTCTCGAACAGATCCGGACCATTGCAACAACCAATAACTCATGATCCACAACAATCCTCTCTATCAAAATCATCACGAAATAATATCCCCTTTATAAAACCTCTTATCCCAGGACAACCCGGACCTAATTACCCTACCGAGAAAATCTGTCGCTACTGTAAAAACCCCGGACATCTTATTGATGAATGTCGCAAGCTCGCGTACAGACGCTCCCTCGGAAATAATTCTTCCCCTCCTCACCCTTCTACCAGTAACAATAATCAGGGAAACGCCCAGAGCGTTCCGGTAACAATTGGCGCCCGCCGGAACGATGCTCAACCGGGACGCCCTTCTCTTCTCCAACGCGCACCAGTTACTACAGTGCGACCTCTAAGCCCGACTCATACCTTATCACCAGTATTGGAAGAATAGAAGAAAAAGCAAAACCCCATAGCTTACCCACTGTTGTCCTTTCATCCCCAGACCTTCAGGGAGACTGCCTCTTCATGGTCGATTCAGGCTCTGGAGTAAATCTCATAAAACGACACTGTCTTGATCGAAAAATAAAAATTCGCGAAGAAGATGTCCTAGCTCTTCAGGGACTATCTTCAGAAGTGATGCCGACTTTAGGCTCCGTTGTTATAAATTTTCTTGGTCTCCCTACCTGTTTTCATATAATTCCCGATACCGTCACTTTTCCTCAGGATGGAATTTTAGGAAACACCTTTTTGAAAACACGCGCCGCTACTATCGATTATAAAAATCGATGCTTACATTACGACGATATTAGAATTCCATTCTCAGAGGCAAGTTTTCTCCGCGTCGGACCGCGATCCGTCTCGCCCTTTTTCATTAATATCACTAACCCAGATAAATCATACGGATATATACCTCGCTTCGTGTATAACAAAGATGTATATCTCGGAGAAGCTATAGTCTCTAATATTAACGGTAAAGCTTACCTACCCATTATTAATACCTCTGACCGTGCTTATCACGTAGAGGTCCCTTCTGCCGAATTAGAAGATTTTGACTTTGCGGATACATCTGGATCCACGATCCCAGACGGTGTCGTCAAAACCCGAGGGAATGAGACGACCGATGGTCCTTCTTCTGAATGCAATGAAAAGGTTAGATACGAAAATATCACTGCAACCTTAGGGCACCCAGTGATTCATAATGATCAATTAGATTTTGAAGACAATTCTACCCAAGTCGTTGCAACCCGAGGGCTCGTAACGACTTCTCCTTTATATATTAATAACCCTTCATATCTCGAAGAAGTTCGCAATGACGAAGCTTCTTGCGATCGCACATCTGCTACCATGCAGCTTCTACGATTAGAACATTTAAACTCCGAGGAGTTCAATAATGTCAAATCATTAATTCATAATCATGCCGACAGATTTCATCTTCCTGACGATAATCTCGGAGCTACTAACGCCACTCTGCATTTCATACCCACTACTAATGAGATCCCTATCCATACGAAACAATATCGATTTCCTCCTGTCCACAAAGACGAGATCAATAAACAAGTTAATGAATTATTATCCAATAATTTAATCGAATATTCTACATCCCCTTATAATTCCCCCGTGTGGATAGTACCCAAAAAATCAGATTCGCAGGGAAATAAAAGATGGCGAATGGTCATCGACTATCGCGGTCTCAATGAAAAAACCATAGGAGACGCATACCCTCTCCCAAATATAACTGATATTTTAGATCAATTAGGATCCGCTAAATATTTCTCTGTTCTCGATCTAGCCTCCGGTTTCCATCAAATCCCCATGGCTCCTAAAGATGCCCCTAAAACCGCATTTTCAACTCCATACGGTCATTATCAATTTAAAAGAATGCCTTTCGGTCTAAAAAATGCTCCAGCGACTTTTCAAAGATTAATGGATAACGTTCTTTCTGGATTACAGGGTAATGAATTATTCGTATATATGGACGACATAGTTATTTACGCCAGATCTCTAGAAGAGCATGAAATTAAATTTAATAAATTGATGCAAAGATTAAGAAACGCGAATTTAAAATTACAACCCGATAAATGCGAATTTCTACATCACGAAGTAGCGTACCTCGGTCATATTATCGGAGATGACGGAGTCAGGCCCGATCCAAAGAAAATAGCATCTATAATTAGATTTCCTCCTCCGAAAAATGAAAAACACATAAAACAATTTCTAGGATTAGCTGGATACTATAGACGATTTATCCCTCAATTTTCCAAGGTCGCTAAACCACTCACAGACCTACTAAAGAAAAATAATACGTTTAATTGGCAACAAAAGCAAATAGAGGCTTTCGACATTCTAAAACGCTCTTTATGCTCTGAACCTATACTTCAATATTCCGATTTCACTCAATTTCCTTTCATTTTAACAACCGACGCATCCGGATATGCTGTCGGAGGAGTACTCAGTCAAGGACAAATCGGAAAAGATTTACCTATCGCTTATACCTCCCGCGTGTTAAATAACGCCGAACAAAATTATTCTACTATCGAAAAAGAATGCTTAGCCATAGTTTATTGCGTCAATCATTTTCGACCTTATTTATACGGAAAGAAATTCACTATTATTACTGATCATAAACCTCTCGTATGGTTACATTCTATTAAGGACCCTTCCTCCAGATTATGGAAATGGAGAACAAAATTGGCTGAATACGAATACGAAATACAATATAAGAAAGGGAGTTTAAATAATAATGCAGATGCTTTATCCAGAAATCCACCTATTAATCTCGCCATTCCTCTATTCGTAAATCACGAGTATGATGAACCTTCAAACGAATCATTAGTCGAACCTGTTTCTAGTAACCCTAATATTTATTGCGAAGTTATTAAGACTCCTCCACCTAATCCACATCCTCAGGAACCTGACGTAATAGTAGAAGAATATTCCAGTGACGACGACAGCAGCGAAGACGGCGACAATAAACGAAGAACAGTTATTGACCTACGCGAAGGAGATCACATATATGAAGAAGTACTCCAACTCGCAGAACCACGGGAAACAGATTTAATTCTAGTAACCGAAAGCCGCGACTGTTTATTAAGACAAAAAGACGATCACGTAATTTTTATTCAAATGGATGGAACTCCTTATGATAACGGCGCTAAAGAATATCAACAAGCAAATTTACTACCTGTATATGAGAACCTCACGTTTGAAAGAGTAAATGTACAAACAGTTAAATCAAAAACATTAATATCCATTCCTATAAGATTAAATAATCGTTCGCGCTTAGAACAACAAACGTTAAAAAATTGTATGCGTTCCCTTTTAGATGCCGTAACCGAATTACGTTTAGCCTCCTTTAGTATCAGTAAAACTGATCGTTTCGACGATATACCATGGCGATACGTGATTAGCCAAATTCAAGAATTTTTGAGAGAATTACCCATCCACATTACAGTTTGCGAAAACTTAGTTCGAATTCCCCCTGCCGAAGAACGCGAAACGCTCATTATCGAGAATCATTCTTCCGCTCACGGTGGTCATAAAGGAGTAACTAAAACTTATAACCGATTAAGACCTTATTATCATTGGAACACTATGAAAAAAGATATACAGCATCTTATTCAGAGGTGTCGTCAATGTCAGTTAAAGAAATTAACACGTGTAAAAACAAGACAACCCATGGTAATTACAGATACACCTAGGGCCGCATTCGACAAAGTAGCTCTCGATATAGTAGGTCCTCTCCCTATAACAAATTCTGGAAATCAATATATATTAACTATGCAAGATTTATTGACTAAATATTCTGTAGCCGTTCCTTTAAGAGAAGCTAATTCTTTATCCATTGCTATTGCGCTCACTAGAAATTTCATTTGCATATACGGCGCTCCTAAAGCCATCCTTACGGACCAAGGAACTAATTTTCTCTCTGGTCTCATACGAAATTTAGCTAAAATGTTTAATATACAACACTTTAAAACTACCGCCTATCATCCTCAATCTAACGGTTCTCTTGAAAGATCACATCATGTACTGACAGAATATCTTAAAATTCAGGTCCAGAAAGAGAGAGACTGGGATAGTCATATTAACATGGCAATGTTTTCTTATAACACTAGTGTTCATGAAGGAACTAAATACCCACCATTTGAGTTAATCTTCGGTAGAATAGCCCGATTACCCTCCGCTCACCCACCTGTCGAAGGAAATCTAGAGACTACCTATCGAGATTATCTGACTGATTTATTTAACAGAATACATGACACACAAGAAGACGCACGCAAAAACCTCATAAACTCTAAAGAACGAAGTAAACATTATTACGATCGAAAAGTTAACGAACAAAATTTTCAAGTAGGATCACGTGTATTTTTACTAAAGGAACCTGCAAAAGGAAAATTCGCCGACCAATATACCGGACCCCATGAAATTATAGAAGTTCTACCGCAGTGCAACGTCAAATTATTAGTCAAAAATAAACCCAGAATTGTTCACGTTAACAAGTTAAAAATTGCACATGTTGAACCAGGATAAAATAACATGTATCATCTTTGTTTACAGATGTTGGCAGCGCCAACGAAACATTATTCCAGGGCCTAAAGCAGTTATCCTCTTTAACAGCTCTCCATCGTCTGTGACTACGAACTGCCCCTAAGGCCCCGGATCAACTTCAGGTGGAAACAGTTCTCCTTTTTATCAATACTGTTTTACGGATCACCTGACATCTTTTATTAATTAACTAATTAACAAATTTTCCATTTCTAATAAACCATCTTAATTTCTGCTTAAATGCAGCAACCATACTAAATATTTCTACTTTATACGCATAAAAAAAAAACTTTAACAACAATAAATACTAACGCTATACTTACTAATTGCAAAATGTGCATCGGGAAGAATTTTAAATACAACCCACATCCCTTGTTAAAGCACTTTCCAGAATTATATGAAATAAAATGCCTACGAATATCTGGCTACCAAGCTGAAGAAAGTGGCAATAGACTTTGTATTAAATGCTATAACCGCACAACCCCAAAGGGTTATAAACATATAATTGGTCACGGAGTTATAGACGGAGATATGAGCCCTGCCGACTGTCAAATCTGCAGCAGCGAAATAGCCATAGAAAAACGCTCTGTTTTACAATGTAACGATTGCTTTATCGCTTATATAGAATTCATGAACGCCTTTAAAACATACTATTCTAACAAAATCGCACTTCTAGTTCTGGACACTGCTACCCTGGATGTTCTTTACCTCTCGGTGTACGATAACAACACTGGCTTCGAAATTGAATTGAGAACCCCAACCTAATAACCAAATAATTTATTTACTAAAACAAAATCTATTTTCTAACATTTACATACTCCTATGTAACCTATATTCTAACCTTGATGAGTTATCTAGTCATAACTAAAACAATTCTATAAACGGTCTCTAGCTTAACATTTATTAACCAAATAAATCACTAATCTATAACAAAGTATAGAATAAATTATATCTTTATTATAACCTTATAAATACTTAAGTCTAAGGCAAATGCAATTCCGCGTAATTAACTAAAATTAGGAGATACAGTAAACTAGTTATACTACATTTCGTTAAACGTACAGTCTAAAACGTAATATGAAAATTATACGCAGCATTTAATCATTATTAGTGTTCAAATTTATAGAGATAATACATATATATATATATTAAATGATAATATATCGTTAAAATTATATAAAATATACTATACTTTAAGTAACTTTAAAATGTCCTATCTATTTAATCCTAATACGATAAAGTGTCCTATCTATTTAATCTTATATATAAAATGATAAAATGTCTCTTTATAGCTTCCTTCGATCTTACTACTATAATTATTCTGGCGAAACAATTACATTACGACAAATAACTAGTCTTAAGCAAATATGGCTGACAAATATCTGATTTATTTAATCTTGATCGTAGATAATAAAGTGCTCGTCCTATTTAATAAATAAAAAAAATAAAAAAAAAAATAAAAAAAAAAACAAAATATATATATACGATAATTAATACGATAATAATATAACAAAGTGCATTCTTAGCTTCTTACGAATCATATATATATGGATTTAAATCATAAGAATATATATATTTTAATTAATGAATCTTAATCATAAACAATAAAATGCTTCTACGGTGTTTCCTCTAATCTTACGAGTATATAAAGTACTTATGAAGGCAGTATGAAATAAAATAACGCAGTTTCTCGATAAGCATAATTTTAATAATTACGTAAAATACATGCGATAATAATTATTATAAAGGAACTATTAAAAATATATACGTTTGCAATCGCGCGCGCGCTCTTCAGAATAACCTGAATCGATGACGCTATCAAGGCAGTTCTGAAACAATGCACAAAAATAATATAATGCCAAGCAATGAGATAAACCCAAGGCAAAACAAAGTAAAAGAAAGCTTACTTACCTAATTCTTATAGAATCCCGCTTGGCGTAAAACTTCTTCACGGTACTCCGCGTCTTCAAAATCATCGTACCCCGCGTCCTCACACCTCCTCACCGGCGCCGCGAAATCGATCATTCTCTGCACCCTTCTTTCAGCACGTAGTCTACTCATCTTCACTACGTTCTTCCACAAGCATACCCTCCACGGTGGTCCACAATCCCAGTCGTCCTCTAACAAACAAATAAAGGTTACATACATCGAATTATCAATTATATATTAACAAACCGCGTCATAAAAAAAAAAATTTAAAAGAACTTACTGAGCATCTCATCGGTGATCAGAAATCTCTCTCTGAACAATCTCTCCTCCTCGCTCCATTCCTCGAATAATTTATTCAGGGAGAAAATATCATCCCCTTCCTCCTCCAGGAAAGCCTCCCAGCGCCGTCTCTCTTCGGCTCTCACTCGCCGATCTTCGCGATCCTTCTTCGTGTATTGATACACAGAAAGAATAACGTCGGGCTGAGAAAGAAAACCCTTAATTATTATATTTCCCTATCTCGATCGCCCCGTTCCAAATTATTAAGCAAATATCAAATATCATTAATATCAGAGGTAATAACATTAATAATAAAACGGACTCATACACATTCATGAATAACTACTTACGTTCTCCTTATCAAACTCCATCACCAGAATTATCGGTAATCGCCTGATCACCACCTTCGTTTTCGAATACGGGACTTCAATTTCCATTATAAATTTTTCTTTTTTCACAACACTCTTACCACTACAAAACTAAACGCGACTGTGCGATTCTTCTTCGTTGACCTGCACGTGGAAAACCATTTTCTTTTTCCTCCCATTCCCCCTCTACTCACATACACTTCTACCTATGATATGTTTACGACTTGACACGCCCTTTCTAACTTACCAAAGACGTTAAAACACAACTTTTCCCAGCGAAAAACTACACATATGGATGTAATATCAGACCCTCGCAGCTTGGCGGCCTGATTCAGAGAACTAGCAAAATACGAAAGCGTCCTCGAAAAAAATAATAACAAAAAGAGAGAAGAGAATTTTTATTTATCATTAAGCATCTATGTAAGTTAATATAGTATATATTCCTCGCTACGATAAGCTTCACCCTAAATAATTAACATCTACGCATTGGTTCTAACTGATCTAATTAAAGTAATTTTAATGAAATATATATATCTTAAGTATAGAACGTACATATATACCCAAGTACAATTCTTATATCTTACTCAGTTGCAAAATAAAGTTATAAGACATATAGCATATATATATAAAAAAAAAGGGAAAAAAAAATAATTTACATATTCATAATTTTAGAATAAAACGTGCACATAATCTATTATAATTCCATACTTTACTCGGTGACAAAAGGATACCTCATATACTATATATATATATAGATATATATATAAAGAAAAAAAAACCCAAAAAGCACACAAAAAAATAATAATAATAAAACAATATATATATATTTACGTATAATTAGAATAAGAATATATATATATTCAATAATAATCACATATATATATATCCTACTTGATTACAAAGCTATAGGAATACAAACATACACATATAACCATAATTTTAAAGCAATATCACATACACGAACAATTAGATTAAGAATATCTATATACGAGTATATATACTTCACTATGCATTATTACAGACATGTTGTCGTACTTCGCGATTCTCGTTCTCGTTAATCCGATTCACGCTCTTATTGGATTCGATTGTGGCGGACAACACCTGAATATTACTTCGGTATCGTTGCTCGATGTTGGAGAATGCAATCTTGATATACGGAAACCCAATTCGACTGACGTCTACATGCAACTCTTACAACTCTCGGACTACAATCATGCAAAAGTCATCCAGTGCAAGGTGGAAATATCACGGACAATTTACCACTGCGGAATGCACTCGCATGTCTCCATAGTCCATAACGGAAAGGCAGATTATATCCACGAAACCGGATATACAGTGTGCCGAAGGGCATTCCAAGATGGAACATTCTCTCTCGGGGATAGCAATATCATTCACGGACTAAGAGCTAATCAGACTACTTATCATAGTCTCACCTTAGCCGGACGCACTAATAACGACGGAACCTGCAAAGGCACTCAGTACTCCGATCCTTACGGAACCTGGGACAACGTCGTTGTTCAAGCCGTCGTCAAGATCTCCTTGAGGACATCGCACGTTCCCGTACAATTAAACTCCGGAAAAATAATATTAAAATCCGGAACCATTTGTCTCTTGAGCGAAGGATTTTGCATCGATTCCGAAAACGGATACTCGTATTGGAAATCCTTGCCAACATCCGCTTGCAATTTCCATCAATATGACGTTCTTTATGAGGGTTTAGCAACTAAAATTACAGATAATTCAACTAACCTTTCTCCGATTATTTATAGTCTGACTACGCAGGACGTCACGTTCGCACTTACGAAGACAAAAGAACAACCCTTGTGCGGATACACTTTATTTCGCACAGAGCACCCTAAGCTCTTTATCCTAGAGACAAAGCAAGGCGATACCTTCGCCAGCCGAGGTATCATCCCCGTGGACAACCTGGATATATTCACATATATGAATTCTAAATTCGTGTATGTGGAAAAACACATCCGACAACAAATGACTTCATTATATTATAATGTTATGCAACAAAAATGCGAATTAGAAAGACAGGTAATCACCAACGCCCTGTCTTTCGCTACTCTTCAACCAGATGAATTCGCATATCGCCTTATGAAAGGACCCGGCTATATGGCAGTTACAACCGGGGAAACCACGCACATCGTCAAATGCATACCTGTAGATGTTGTAGTAAGGAAAACAAAGGAATGTTACACGGAATTACCTGTAACCACCCGCAACACTTCCTTGTTTCTCACCCCGAAATCCCGGATAATTTCTAAATATGGAAATCAAAGGGAATGCAGTTTTGAATTACCAACTATGTACCGTATCGAGGATACATGGGTTCAATTTACACCTGAACCTCAAATCAGACAGTTACCTCCGCAACAATTAAAACCAATGACGACATTAACCTGGGATTATTTGACGCCAGGAGCCCTCGCTGTCAGCGGAATAGAACTCCGAAGAAGATATAGAAAAACTGAGGGATCACATTATGTTCCCCGCAGAGAAACCCGCTCTTCTAAATACAATTGCAAGAGGAATTACGGGATACTCCATTAACTCCGACGCTGTCTCCATGTATAATTTATTGGACGAAGCCTCTCTCAATAAAATTGCCGAGAGTGCCGCCTCACGAGTATGGACCGGATTTATTTCATTCGGATCAGCAACCGCTGGAATCCTTGGCATTCTAATAATTATTCGCATCATAAAAGTCTTCGTCGATACAGCTATTCACGGTTATGCCTTACATTCCGCCTATGGATGGAGCATGCATTTGGCTGGAGCCATTTGGAGCTCTCTCACTCATCTACTACTTCATCTCGCACGAGGACCTGTCGATAGGACCGATAATAAAAAACCAGCCAAGGGACCACCGTCACCTTCTGCTCCTGAAGACCTCTCCAGGGAACCTACCGTAATCATTAATGGGTTTTCAAGACCAAATGATAATGCCTCATCCAACATCGAATCAGCAACTACTAATAATGTTTCTGATATTAATTCATATCAGAATTTAAGAGATCGTTTAAAAGATCTCGAACAAATTCCTTCGAATACATCGCAATTTGTTCTTAAATAAGGGGGGAGGTGTAACGTCCCGTCATTTTCGCGAAACCATATTTTTGCGCGCTACTGTTTTTCCTGCGCCAATACTTAAAATTTAAGGATAATTAATGATTTTCCTCTTTACATATAATTGTTTAGACTAAAATCAAGCATTTATATTATTAATTACTAACCATACCAAATCTAGGGTCTCCAGTTATCTAGTTCTAACTAGCCGCTACCAGGAACTAGCGATCCGACCAATCAAACGTCATCCGAGACCCCTGAGCGTATACTTCAACTAACCAGTTATTATTAAATGAAACTAACCCTTAGCAATAAGAATATATTTTAATCATGACTAACCCACCTATATATGAATATTCAATATTAATTAAACAATATAATAATATTATTTATGGAATCAGAAACATAATAACTTGTCGAACTTTACTTAACAATTTAAGACTTATAGTAATGAGTTTTAGAAGTATTTTAATCACTGACAGAATTATTATGAGGAAGGTTCCATAAATCCTTATCTTGCGATGCATTGTAACGACAAGCCTGCGACAAGCATTCGATGAATTACTAAAAGTGTTCAAACACTTAATATTTTAAGATTTCATCCGCAATTATATTTACGAAGCCTTATTTCAGTCATTAAATGATTTCGATAACGAACCCAAGATTATTAAGATTTATTGAGTAAATTATTAAATGAAGAGACTTATAAATAAGGCCCAAGTGGATATAATTAAAGAGAATATTTTATTACAGAATTAAGTCAAACGAGAACAAGAAAGTCTCGATATTACGTTATGGAATCATAATTCTATAATTTAGAAATAACCTAATCTTACCCTATTGCATTAAACTCAAGTTTTATTATAAATTATCAATCATTAAGAATTCTAACTAATAATATAAAATAAATTATATAAGAAATGATTCCATAAACGTACAAATGAATATTTGGCGAACTACAAGAAACTTTAACATGTATCTATGCGCAGACCTCTCTAAAAACAGCTCATAATCAGCAAGTAATTAAGTGCCGATCGTAGGTGACAAGCCGCTTCCGTCCGTTATCTCCCTCGCGTTATCGGATGCTAGCGTTCAAACCACAAAAGAATAATAAATTAGACACTTCTTGGAATCGTCGCTCCTCATCTCAAGCTCACCGCCTAACTTCGATATCCGGTCCAGATTATCTAAAACTCGTAAATTGATAGTTGACACCTAGAGCGTTCGCTCCTGCGGGTCACCGTATCATGACCTCTTAGTACAATTTATTGTGACATATTCCAAGAAAACGTCTTTCTTAGAAATCCCCACCAAAAGGGAATTGCACACGACACTCAGATTTTTCTCGATTTGATGGGTATATAAACCCTTAATTCTTAACTTCATTGCGGCATACCATCATTAGCATCTCACCGTAACTCTACGGCATCTCATTATCGAGATCCCACCGTAGCTCTACAGTACATCATTTCTGTAGCCTTACGATACTCTGTATAAAGTCGCGCGTTTGCCGTCAACTGCGTCGACATACCCAATTTGTTAGTCGCGCATAGAATTATAAAGTAAAAGTTAAATAAAGAACTCTTGTGCTTCAAAACTCGAATACGTTGATTTTGCCAAACATCCCGCGACCGAGGTCCTAGAGAAGGGAAAAAGGCGAACGAGCGTATTACGATCCACTGCCTGAAGTTCACAGTCTATCACAAGGTAAGTACTTATAATTACCCAGACTATTTAACACGCCAATTTTAATTCTAAGTTACTCTAGACTGACAATTCTCTTTCAATCACTACCTTCTCCTAAAACAAATAAACGAAATCCACTGTTAAGCATTGCATGCAGCTAACAGTTTCCCGTTGTCAATCAGTATTTATCAAATCAGAATCCAACTACCTTTTCATAATTATTCAAGGTATCAATATCAGAATTTAGCAACATTAACGTAGAAACAATACTCCTGGTATCACTCGGACGTCGTCCAAACCCGCATTTTACCTCTAGCCGTTGGACGTACCTTTCGTAGGTCCAGACGACTCTCTACCATTTCCCCAACTTCCCGTCGTTGTCGAGGCATTCATCATACTTGCCCGACGACAAACCTTCCATCAACACCCTGCGTATCTCCATCGTCGACGAGGCATTCATCATACTTGCCCGAAGACAACTCCTCATTACCTTCTCTCACCTAATAAAAATCGATAACAGGAGAAAGATATCGCATAAGGATTCTTAAACAGAATTCCGGAACTAATTTCACTCTGGACGTGGTCCAATCCTCATTTTACCTATAGTTGCAACGCATACTTTTACCGTAAGCACACAAGCAACTCTCTGCCTTTTCCCCTACTTCCCGTCGTTGTCGAAGCATTCATCATACTTGCCCGACGACAAACCTCCCATCAACACCCTGCGTATCTCCATCGTCGACGAGGCATTCATCATACTTGCCCGAAGACATTCTCCGTACCCCCAGACCTTCCTTTTGAATTCATATTTAAACCCAAATGAATAGACGTATCGGATATTGATATCTCACTCCCTCTAGTTCCCCTTCATGTTATCTCACGATAATCCTTATCTAACTCATTATAAATATATTATTCTCATCATTGCCTCTACCAATTAATTCAAATGCTACCCAGATCTACTGAATTAGACGTCCAAGGATTAACAAACGATGATGCAAATTCAATTATAAATATAATCATCGGGCTACTAACTGACGTTTTAGAAGGAACTATTGATATCGATCAACTCATAGTCTGCTTAGATAATCTTCATATCCCTGGTGCTCAAATAAGCGTCGAATTCACAGACGATTAAATAAATATCAAATCCATTTTATTAATTAGCCCCTGAATTATTATTATCCAGATGAATAAACAACTTCAAGGCTTAATTTGCAATACAATTTACCAATTAATACTCAATTTGATCTATGAATATTTGAATGGTAAAATAACTTTCGATCAAGTCATAACTATTTTAAACGACATCGAAGATATCGCTAATAGATTCGATACTCCCAACTAGTAACTAATACCCCACTCCTGTGACCTACAACATTCAATAGATCCGTAACTTCGGTCCTAGCTCTCGGCGTCCCAGAGGTATAGCCGGTGTAAGCAGGTTGCCTCACAAAAATAGAGAGCGCCCGTTTTCTCACTAGCCTAGGCATAGAGAGAGAAGGAAGATCACCCAGACGTGACACTTAATAAAACGACAAATATTTTATTATTTACTCACCATTATTGGTTGATGTAATTGGCTCGGCAGACAGACCTGAAACGACAAGAGCTCGATGAGAAACTTGTAGTAAAATGCAAACGAAACTATTCAGACTTATAAAGTAGGGTGAATTTAGCGAGCGAGCGAAATAACGTTTCGACGAAACGATAAACGATCGAACGAAATGAATGCAAAAACACGTTATAAGAACATTTTATAAGAGCACGTTTACACTCACCGTGAAGACACGTTTACCGGAAAGAAAAAGGGACGACGCGAATAATGGCGATCGGTCGATTTCCGGCAGGGCCAGTCAAATCAGCGACTGAATTCAAGCTGGAAAGACAGTATAGAGATTAGAAACAACATTCGGGGAAGCGATTATTACGAATAGCAATATTGAAATGGTTAAAAATTTTGTTCAAATTATTATATACAGGGTGTCCCATAATTCGCGAACCACCCGTCAGTTGCAGGTAGAGTAGGTTAAACTGAGTAAAAAAAGTCCTCTACCATTTTGCGATTTTCTCAATAATTAATGAGAAATAAATTAAAGAAAATCAGCCAATTCGAGCGATGATAAGCGTGCAGCGAGAAGAGACAGCCCACTCGGGGGTCCAGAGTTAGCGCTACTCGTATGTAGTTACTGTCTTTTGTAAAGCGCTCCTCCCCGCTTCATCGCGCGCCTAGCAACCGTGTAACATTATACTGTTTCTTTTCGCCGCATGCTTAGTAACGATATGAAACTGGGCTGTCTTTTCTCGCCGTCGTCACGCGAATTGGCTGATCTTCTTTAATTTATTTCTCATTAATTATTGCGAAAATCGCAAAATGGTAGAGGACTTTTCTATTCAGTTCAACATGCTCTACCTGCAACTGACGGGTGGTTCGCGAATTATGGGACACCCTGTATATTTTGTTGAAATTAGAATACTTGACAGCTGATCGCGGCTGTTCGGTCGGTAAGTTAGGATTCACGTGGACGCAAAATATCCCTTATTCAAAACATTGGTCGTCGAATTTCAAACAATTCTTCGATCTTTCTATTAACCGGACAACTGATTTTCCGCAGATCCGCGAAGGAACCGTAAATTCATACAAAAAACTATTCGCACATCGTATATGTAAATATATATACAGATAAAAAAAGCGTAGAAAGTAACCGCGATATCGATTGAAAAAGCAAACGTCAAAAGAAAGCGCGGGGTAAGCAAACATAAAATCTCGTTGTTATTATTATTATTATTCTGACGCGTCTATCGCATTTTATATCGCGAAGAGGAGATTGCCGATTAATATCTCGGCTAATATATCATACACGCTATCGATATCGCTCGCTCGCGGTTTCGCATTACTCTCCGCCTCTATCAACAATCATATATGTTGATTAGCGCCATTCGGAAGTGAGTGTCGGCACGCTTAAGGTCGCGCGCGATATTTCGCGTATACAAAAGTATATATTCCCGCGTCGGCGGTATATATCATATCCATCCATCCATCGGGAGAGACGCAACGCGACGTTGCGTCACGGCGACACATAAGAAACATAAAGCGGCTCGGACCCTCGGATCTTGACGCAGATCGCGTGTGAACGAGAGACGCGCGCGCGCGTGTCCGCATCGACGTTGTGAAGGAAGATCCTAGAGATTACGAGCGGTGATCCTCGGAGACGACAAAGGGAAAAGCGTTGAAAGGCAGGATGGAGAGCGGACAGCAGCATCAGGAACGAGAACAGCGCGAGCCGAAGCCGAAGGATAGGTTAGTCGGCCTGTTGGATCAGATCGAGGTGCACGTAGAGCAATTGCGGAAGGATGCCTCGAGGCTCGAGGAGGAGAAGGATTCCTTGCTCACGACCTTGGACACGCTTAGGAACAACGACATGCTGGTTGCCCTCGAGGAACGTGAGTGTTTACATTTTTTCATCCATTGCATTTTCCATCGAACACTCTAGAATCTCGCTAGTGACATTCTAGAATGTTTTGTAGAAACGGTATATATTTATTTTTTTACCCGCGCGGTCGGAAAGTGTCGGAATGACCGAGACTCTTTTTTCGTTTTTCCATTTGATATATTGTGCGTCGGTTAAAATTTCTATATAAAAATAAGTCACAATACGTCGATACTTGGAATCAAATTGTTTCTCTTCAACTCGAATCCTATTTTTATACAATGATAACATTGTATTAAAATGTTAATATGACAATCTGTACTAAAATGTTAATAGACATTGTATATTTAATAATTATCATGTTCAAATATTAGAGACTTATTATACAATTATAATTAATCTTAAAAATAAATATTTAAAGTGACATTAAAATAATAAAATTAATATATATAGATTATTGTGTTAAATACAGTCTTTCAAACATTTCAACATCCATTATATACATTCAGTTTAAAAGCTTCTGTTTGCAACAATATTAACAATAATTATATATATATATTTTTTTTTTCATAAAGCCGACAGGGACGATGTTTTGAGGTATGCAGAAAGATTGTCTATGCGATGTTCGACCGTAGATGTATTAGTTACTGTTCAACGTGATCATGTTCAGCGGGAGGCATTGCATCAGGTATGTGAGATATTCGGCAATCAAATTGTATAAAAGTACAATTTTGCAACGAGTGATTAAATGTCATTTCATTTTCAGGTTAACGGCTTGATCGACAGCTAGGTTGTGAGCTTGCGCCAAGATCCCAGCAGTAGTCGACAGAGATGTGCAGAATTTATGAATGCATGCTCCTCGCATGGTATGGTATGGGATCCATTCGGATAAAATGTTTGAGACTGCTATTCTCGGATGCACATTGGACGATCAGAAACGAATCAAGAAGAGATTGCAGGGATTACTCGACTATATCGACAAGATGCACATCTTGGAAATGACACAGTGAAAACACCAAGGGATTATTTGGCAGATAAGTCTGCCTCAATCTTCATACAGTTTTCAACTATCCGAGTTTTCCAAAGTTCCGGCATTATCGCGAGCGCAGCGATTTTGGGGAACACTCGAGAGAAATTGCGCGTTCTTGTCTTGTCTGCGCGTCTAGATCCACTTTCTTTCGCGGGTAAATTAGACTGCGTAGAATATTCGATTATATATATAGAATATATAGCAGTCAACTGGATTTACTGTTATAATGACGTGACACTCATTCCTGATTTCTTATATGATTTCCGAATTTATTTTTTAAGATGCTTAGCATTTCAGCATTCTTTAGAGAAAAAAGAATACCTTTGCTCGCGAAAGAAAACGTCGATCAACAGTTTCCAGACCTAATATATGTACGTTTTGAAATAAAGAATTTCTACAAAAACGTGTATACAAATGCAAATGTGGAATCTTAAATGTTACATTAATGTTGAAAGTGAAATAAGTGGGCCTCTTTACATTCTCATTTGATACAATTATATATTTGCTATATATATAAAATATCAATTATCATAAGAACTATCAGTTTCTAGAAGAATGATTAATTCATTTTATCATTAAAAGATACATATATATATATACAATATATATTTTTTTTTTCTTTGGAGGGGTAATTTGAGATAATCACAACTAATGTTTATTTAAAAATTTTTTAATATTTTTTTTTTTATCTTATGCATATTTAGAACATCTCACAGATTTCACATGCGCGCTTATTAAAGATTTGTTTTATTTTTAGCAAAATGTACAAAGATTTCATTGTGTTTTGTAATATAATTAATAAACATAATAGAGTATATATATATATATATATAACTAAGTATATATATAACACATACAATAGATATATTAACTTACTATAACAGTTGCCTTAAGAAAATGTGGTTTATATTAAATTATTTATATTTAAACCACATATACCACATAGTTTTGGAAATGCTTTTTTTTTATTTTATTCAAGTTTAATTTCAAATTTTTATAAAGCTGATTATTATTGACGATAATAAAATACTTTTTATTAAATTTAGACATTGAATGGTAAATTTTTCAAATGTACTTAGCCAGTTTTCGAACCAATAAAAAAACAAAGAATTATGTCGATAATAAAAAAAATATTTGTCACTAAATTTACACAAATGATAAATGAAATGATAAATTTTTCAAATCTTAATGCCTGATCTTTGTGAAACAATTAAAAAAGAACAGAACTATGTCGATAATAAAATATTTTTATTGAATTTAGACATTGAATAATAAATTTTTCAGATATTTTATTGTTGTCAGACTTGGATGATCGATATTATCGCGCTAATGTGTAAATAACTACTATTATATATATTTATTATATATATTATAATTATTTTATAATATATATATATATAATAATTTATATATTATAAATATTTATAAAATATATATAATTATTATTAATCATTATTATTATCATTAATATTCTATTAATATTGACATTACAATTCTGACTTCATAGTTTGAGCTTTGCATGCAGTGCAGTTAAGAAAATATGATAATTTTTATTCAATAATAATATGGCGAGAAATTTACAAATTACGCGTGGTATTCTCATTCGCAGTGGCATAGAGTTGTACTTAATGTGTTTGCGATTAGTTTTTTTCTATCTTGTAATAATCTATACCATTTGGTTAACACTCGAGTATAATTATTTCTATCGTGTATAAATTAAGAAGCTCCCGATTGTGATGCGCATACTATCCTTTACAATTGTAATTTTTACCGTAGGCCATTAGTTGAAAATCTGACGAGCTTGCACTGTTGGACACTGTAAAATCACCCGTTCGTGTTTCGCTTACCAGAATAAACTATGTATATTTACAAGGCACACCACGTATACCACGTATACACCTCCGTGCGATGATATTCCGAGCACAATGTAACGTTGTATCGTACGTTCGTGCGTACACTATTAGAGAAAATAGTCTACAAGAGTCTACAAGCGTTCTTCACGAAATTTCGTTTTTTATGACTCTTCGTTTTGCCGCCCGGTCGGAGAATTATCGTTCCATTACCGGCATTACGGCCACCGCACATTGATCCGTCCGGACTGAAGGCACCTGTAAAGTAAAGAAAAGATGCAACGTCATCCGCATTACGAATGAATATTGTGGACTTTTACAAGTGATAATACGCGATTAAACCTATTCGTACTAATGACGGAAGGCGATCTAGGCTCCGCGGAGTACAATCTCAGGTCGTCCTGATAATCATCGTCGGAGCGACGCATCTCGTGCAGACATCGCGATGCCAAGTGCCGGAAGACGCTCATCACGCCGATATCCTCCTTCACGGACGTCCGTAAAAGTTTGCAACCCAAGGCGCGGCCGAGCCTTTCGGCTTCGTCTCTGTAAAATATATCCAGGTGATTTTTTTTATTTATAGATATAAATTTTTCTTTTTTTTATTTGTTTGAAACTCACGGATCGATCATGCATTGCTCCACGAGATCGATCTTGTTTTGCACTAGGATCGTGGGAATTTCTCCACATTCATTCTCTACCTGTAAAAGGAAAGTTTTAGGAAGATTTATACAAAGTGTCTCATAGATCAGCTGATTTTGACAGATTGTTTCAAATAATTTTCCAATTTTTTTATAAATCTCCATATATGTATTAATCTTGTTGTTTTTGCAAATTAAATTTTAGGGAGAGCGCTAATTCAGATGGAACTTCTTGTAGACTCGTACCTTGAGTTTCCACGAGGGGATAGCGTCGAAGGAATCCCTGTCGGTGGCCGAATAAGCGAGGACACAGGCATGAGCACCGCGATAGTAAGCCGCGGTGATAGCGTCAAATTCCTCCTGTCCTGCGGTATCCCACAGCATTAGTCTTACATCCTCGTCATCGACCCTGTATGTTAAGAAAATATTTATTTATATACTTATTATCTACATGTTATTAAAGCAATTCGCGAGAAATCTTTTAATTTCGATGACTAAAATGTTTTGCCTAATTACATATAATTATTAGTTTTATTTTAATTCAGTATATGTATGTATACATATATATATATATATATATATATATATATATATATATTTCTTTTATGAATTATGATCCAAACCGTTACTGCGAATTATATAATCTCTAGGAATGCAAAAGGTGATTAAGGATATGAATGGATATTAAAAGATGGATCGCACACACACGCAACGAGACAAAATTTCTTTCTACATTGACCGACATTACATCGTCGAGTATTTGGAGGGGAATACGAGAAGTATCCCACGGTAGCTTGCGCTGGCATGATTAAAATCGGGTTTTTCTCAGGCACGTCGCTCTCGAATCCGTATATGTATACGTAAGTAGCAGTATGATGATCGGCAGCGAATAATCGGATCGGTGTAATAAAATTCGAATCGATTTAATTTGTCTGAACTAGCAACTACAATCAAGATTGTTTTTGGAAATATTTTTGCGCTTTAAATTGTCAAATATATCTCACTATACTTTTAACGTCTCGAAAATCTATACTTAATTATTCAGTTATTTTCTCAATCATTTTTTATCTCAACACGTCTCGAAGATGTATAATTAATAAATAATTAATGCAACATCGTAGATGAAGTTTCAGTTGACTTTTTGGTCCGAATGTCAAGCATGTTAAGTCAATAAGTAATTTTCAATTAGAACGATTCGACACGCAACGCGAGCGATTACTTACTCGATCTCACGCTCCAGGAAGTCTACGCCGATCGTCTTCTTATAGTCCCTCGTGTATGTACCTTTGCAGAATCTTTGAATCATCGACGACTTCCCCACGGCCCCGTTGCCCACTATCACCACCTAAGTAAGACAAATATAAGATTATTTTTTATTTCCGGAAAATATATCTCTATAAAAGAAGTTAATAATATATATTATTAACTTCTTTTATCGTGGCTAAAAATTATTTTAAATTCAAGTAAAAGTTTTAATGCAATTTTGATAGATTTTAATGATTTTATTCATTTATATTATGATTTTATACATATATATCATAGCTAAAGATTATTTTAAATTCAAGTAAAAGTTTTAATGCAATTTTGATAAACCTCAATGATTTAATTTATGTGCAAAGTAATATTCCGAAGATCGAGAATTTAATTTTGTCGAGTTATTCTTAATAATGTGCTCATTTCTTGCAGATTGACGATCGTTCGATCGAGGAATGTGGCTCAAATAATTTGGTCAAATGTATACGGCGCGTAAGAGAAGTGGGTTACGACGTGGATAAAGATATAAGATCCGGAATTCTGAATAGACGTAAACCAGTTTTCGGTAAATGCGATTAATACTGCATTAAAAATATTCATGTGATTATGTTTCGCAGCATATAACATCAGATCTGGTTATCGGTCCGTTAAAAGTCAATCGCCCGAATGCGTTGTCATATAGGTATATCCATAAAAAAACTTACCTTTTCAAAAAAAGGTAAAAAAAAGCGCCAAGTTTACGCGCCATGTGAAAAAGTTATAGAAAAAACAGTGTTCTTTAAAGTACTGTAAACTTGAGTTGTAAAATTAATATTTCTAAAAAAAATAATGATATCAAAAAGTTGCGCCAAATAAATAAAAAGTTATACAAAAAAATTGAAAATTAAAAACTTATGCGAAAATTCAAAATTAATACAAATTATAAAAAAATTAAAAAATTTTAGTTAAAAAAACTTGGCGCTGCTAAATTAAACAATATGCTAATAATATTAACGTACTCTGTACATTTATGTTCCAGTTAATTGTTCCATTAATATTTCAGTTATTATGATATAATGTTTAAAGTAAATTAATTATTTGTTACTAATAAAGTATAAGGTTTATTTAGAATTAATTATTTGTTTTAACTTTAAGATACATTGCAATAATTAATTAAACACTATGCTAATGTCAAACTCCGTGCATTTACATTGTAAATATTTCTGTATTTTTTATATTAAATTAATTATTTTAAGATATATAAATACATTGCAGTAAATTAATTATTTGTTATGTTAAAATATGTAACGATGCACCCCCATCGTTCCCGACCGTCCACCCGTCGGAAGGCTGCGCCCGGCGACCACCCGCCGGGCAGGGCAGCAGGCGCTGAACGCCCCGTTTAAAACTTTACCGTTAAACACGGTACCGAACTCGGGGAACGGGCCCGGCTACGAAGGCGCCCGATGTACGTCGGAAAATACCGAACACGACCGCACCATCTTTTTTGTTTCGCGGATTCCCGAGAGCGGCCGCTCTCTTCGATATATCGAAGAGAGCGGCCGCTCTCGCGCGGCCCGCTGTCAGCTGTGTTAGCCGCGCGTCGGTCGCCGACCCCTCATCGCACCGACCCCGCGCCAAACGACATGCGTACACCGCGACGCGTCAATACACGCACACACCGACACAAACATTGTATACACACATTCCGGCGAATTTAAAGTCCGCCTGCGACATCTCTATAACGAAGGCCTTTTAAATACATGTAACGCGACTCTCTCTCACACACATACTTACGCACACCCACACATACGCACATAGTTTTTTTTTATGTAGCCACAATCAAAATAAATAAGTTCTTTTTTTTTAATAAACCACGCGTTCGTGTCTTACGCTTTTCTCGAGCCCTGATCCCGACTGCGTTATCCCGAGCTCGCGAAAGCGACCCGTTACAAATATATTGCAGTAAATTAATTATTTGTTACTTTAAAATACATTACAGTAATTTTGAAATTTAGCAGCGCCAAGTTTTTTTAACTAAAATTTTTTTATTTTTTTATAATTTGTATTAATTTTTAATTTTCGCATAAGTTTTAAATTTTCAATTTTTTTGTATAAATTTTATTTATTTGGCGCAACTTTTTGATATTATTTTTTTTTTAGAAATATTAATTTTGCAACACAAGTTTACAGTACTTTAAAACACACTGTTCTTTCTATAACACTTTTTCACATGTCGCGTAAACTTCGCTTTTTTTTACCTTTTTTTAAAAAGATAAGTTTTTTTATGGATATTATTCTTTTTTGTAATATATATTTATTTACACATTTTATAAAATAAAGAAGCAAAAAAGTATTGAAAATTTGATAACTTATAGCACTATTATGAGTGCTTTGAGCTATCAAAAATGTATATATTATTTATAATTTTTTTCTTTACATTTTATTTATTATATATTATTAGCTTTTATTCACTTCCTTATTTTATATCAATAATTATAAACTTATGAAGAAATAGTATGATAGAAGCGTAACAAGAATCATGTTACAGATGCGTCGTTCCTGAGGCAGAATGCCTCATTCGAAAATCGTTCTTGATTCGTTCGCAGCCTTGTTCACAGTCGTTTCTAACCCGTTCGTAGCCTCTCCTGACCCGTTCGCAGCCGTTACTGACCCGTTCGCAGCCCTGCTTGAGTTGTTTGTAGCCTTGTATGTAGTCTTTAATGACTTGTTCGTAGCCTCGTTCGCAACCCTGCTTGAGTTGTTCGTACCCTCGTTCGCAGCTGTTGCTAGGCCGTTTACTACCACTATCACTCATTGTAGTTAGATAGCAGTTCGATAATCCTTCGTAGCCGTTCGATAATTGTTCGTAGCCGTTCGATAATTGTTCGTAGCCGTTCGATAACCGTTCGATAGCCGCTCCTAATCCGTTCACTGCTGCTCATTCAGGTTGATAGCCGTTTCTGAGTTAGCGTTAGCCGCGCATTGAGGTTCGTTTATCACAATCTGTATTGCCCGCACATCCTTCTCGAACGAAGTCAGCTTCTCATCTGATTCTTTCTGTTGATTCATCAATCTTTTAACGCAGGATTCCACATACAGTTTGTTGACGGCATCAGTGTCAGCTTCAGGTTGCATCATAGTCTGTAGCGACACGACACAGAGCGTTTCCGCGCACGTAACTTTTCACCAATCTATCCCAATGATCGCTTGTGCCGGTTGCATCATTTCTTGGTTCGAATAATCCAAATTTGTTGATAGGCATTTTTTTCCCCCGATACGAGTGACGCTGATCGACTGATTAGATTTGTCGAGACACCATTCAATTTATAATAATGCCTGCTTCGCGAAATTCCTCGATGATCGACAGGATCTCATTGTCGTGAGCGTTGTGGCCAGCTCGGCGCGAAGCGTCCAGCAATCGTACCCGATCCACTAGCTCGTTGGGATCATCCCAGTGTATGTAATCGATTTTATTGTCGGTTAGTGCCATCGCGTGAGGCATGAATACTCTCTTTCCAGATTTTTTCTTTTCAATCGATCAATGATGCGATTATATGTTTGTACTTGTATCCCCTGTGGCTTCGTAATTGACCTTGTGTGTCATAATTGCGTTTATGCGCGTTCGTCGCCAATAATATGCTCTTGTATTTATACATCCTCCGTGTAAATGTCATCATCGGGAATTCTCTTGAAGATCAATTCGTATAATCCTGGTGTACCGATGTACTTCACTTCGTCTATAATTATAGAGTCATATTTGTCAATGTCGAATCGTTTGTTACCGAGACGCATTTCATCCTTATCGAAATAGACACCGTACACGTGATCGATTTTCCTTTCTTTGTCGCCACCGAGGAGAGTGCTCATGTACTCTTGTCCCAGTGGTCCCAAGTGCTTTCGCAACATTTCTTGACCTTCCAGCGTTTGTAATGTGTTTAGAACAAACGATGTTTCGAGCGTGCTGCCCGAGGTTTCGAAAACATTTTCGTTTGCGAGTGTTTCGAGTATCATAGGTTGTACGATTCTCGTTGTCGCGAACGGTGTAGAGCTTATCATCGGTTCATCCAATAAAGCATTCGATGTACGCGGTGTCGATGAGCGATTCGGGTTTGACCGTTTCCTCTTTTTCGGTGTCGCATCATCCTTCTCTTCTTCCAACTCCTCCTCCTCCTCCTCCTTGTACCGCTTGATGGGTAAGATTTTAATCTTTGCGGTAATTTCCGGCTCGTTTTTCACCGCGATCGAGTTGTCGACAATCTTTTGTAGCGGCTCAATAATAGGTCTAAAATGGATCTTGACCGCGATATCGTCATCGATCTTACCGGTCTTCAAAGCGCGATGTTTCTTGCGGATTGCTTCACTCGTTTTCGCAATCTCCTTCGCTATCTTTTCACTTTCGCGAATATTATCGTTCTCAACCATGTCGGTAGAGTGTCGAACGCTCGTGTTTCACCTCTCTCGACAGAACATCGGCAACGACTAATTGTTTTGCGGTATCGCGAACACGTTAAATCCGTTTCTGTATCGGCCGTTCGTAAGCGAGCTATCCTTATCTATCACTAGAAATCCATACTTTTGCTGCCAACAAGTACGACATAATTCACTGAAATCCTCATATGACATGTCGGTATTCACGTGATCGTTGTACACATATTTCAAGTTGGTACCGTCCTGTTTAAACAAGATTAGCAGGTTTGCGTTGTCGCGTATAAGATGTTTCGGTATTCTTGCGTATGTCTGACAGAGATAGAAGCAGTCGACGTTCGAGTGGCGTCCCATTGAAAAGTACTCTCTTATCGTATTTTGTTTGTCACACGCCACGTCATCGAAAACGAAAATCGAGTTTGGACATGCTTCGCTCGGTGGAATGACGTCACTGTTATTGGAGAATGTAAAATAGCCGATTTCATCGATCGACGTCAACAAATTCTCCAGATACCGATATTTTAGCTGTTGCAGCGATTTTGAGTACACGTACACGTTTTCAAAGCGGACGCCGTGCGGGCTTTCTATCAAACTAATCAACACGTTAGTTTTACCGCAATTCGAGGGGCCGCAAACGATCGCGCGTATAGTAGTCGGCAGTATCGTACCGTGTCTACGCATCTCCGCGTTGTCCCCCATCGATCGTAATCTGGCGTCGTAATTCGTCACGCACATCGCGAAAGGTTGTCGCACGAAATTCATGTTCACACTCCTGACTGGATCGAACGTCTGCCTATTTATAGCTGCGCGGAACCGCGAATTGCTCAGTAACGAAAAAATGTTTGTCTTGCTATCAAGTCCTTACGATATTTGTAATTTGAGCGCCGAACAGCTACAATTTGTGTCGAAAACAGTTTTATTGCGAATGTGCGGCAATTACGTTCACTGCGTGTGGGACAAGCTTCCGGAACATATAAAGGCGGATTTGGAGATTCAAACTTATCGCCGCTGTTTCGAATTGTATATTAAGACAATTGTTTTTTGAAATGATTTTAATTTTTCTCGAGAGATTATACTCTCTCCATGATTGATGAATATTTAACTCTAAATAATAATCCGCGTATATCGCAATAAAGTATTTTTTATCTCATGCAACTTATATACATATATGAATGACGACAGGTATAAATAAATTAATTTCAAAAAATTTTGATACAAAATAAAATTAATCTAGATGAAAAGTACACAGTTGAAAAATTTGTGTTAAATTTAACAAATATCACCTGTCTCAATATCAACGGTCCACAGAAATTTTTGTGTTAATTTAACATAATACGGATATGTTAAATGGTGACACGAATATTGTGTTAATAGATTAGATTAGATTAGAAACGTTTATTGCTGCCCCACTTGAGGATTACAAGGCGCTTTTTCACTTAAGGAGCGGTCCCAAACCTTTACACAAACTTTACTTCCACTTATAATCTATCCTTAACATATGACTTAGCCTATACAATATACAAAAAACAAAACGCCACGCCACTCCGCCTTACTCTCGCCCTATCTCTTCGCACCATTTACCTCTCTTTCATCTCTCTCTTTACGCTCTAACTACCCCTCCACACACACTCTCACCCTCCCCCTCCTATCTTACGCAATCTTATTACTAGCTTACTCTAATGTTGGACCTCCGCTTCCGGCTACTTCCGCCTTCCCTCCTCCACTTTCTCTCTCTCACTCTCTCCCTCTCCCCCTCTCCCCTCACCGCCTTCCCCCTCTCGCTTCCTCCAACAGTTTTATCCACACTTCCCCTTCCCCTTCCTCCCCCAGTACCTCCCTCACCATTTCCTGCCAGCTTTCCCCCCTTCCCCATTCCATACATTCCTCCCATACATGTTCCCATGTCTCCACCCCTCCCCCACATATCCTACACCTCCTTTCCTCCTCCTTCTCCCAATATCTGTGTCCCCTCATCCCATTCCCCAATCTGTACTTCGCCATCTTCTGCCACCTTCCTTCCGTCCATCCTTTCCTCAGATACTTCGGTACTCCCTTCCCCTTTACCTGCTTGTACCATTTATTATATACCGAATTCTCAATCTTTTCCCCTCTCTCCTCCCTCTGTCCTTTCTTTTCCCATTCCTCAACCTCCTCCCACCTAAATTCCCCTCTTTCCCTTCTTTCCTCCACCTCCCTTAAATTCATCCCTTTATCCTCAAAGAACTCTTTTCTTTCTTTCTCCCACTCTGACATTTCCCCTCCCTTTTTAGCCCTCTCCTTAATTTCCTCTAAATATACTCTCGCCAACTCCCCTCCCTTACCCTCCTCCAACCTCTTCTCATATCCCCACGCTCTTCTTCCCATCCTTGATCTTAACTTTTTCCTTTGGAGCTCCTCCCTTATCATATACCCCGGCGTTCCCCAATCCGCTCCTAACAACCATCTCATATATCTTTCCTGCACCCTTTCCAATCCCTCTCTCTCCTTCCACCCCCATATCTCAACCCCATACCCTAAAACCGTCCACACTAACGCATCGAAAAGCCATACTCTCCTCCCCCAATTACCCCCAAATCTCCTCTTTCCTATCCCCCATACTTGCCCCAATACTGCTGCCCCCCTCCTCATCCTCTCCCGCACCTGTCCATCCTGCCCCCCATTCCTTTGTACTACATATAGCCTAAATACTTGTACTCCTTTACCTCCTCCAACTTCTTTCTCTTCCAATACCAACTAGCTTTCTTCAGCCTCCCTCCCCCCTTCCTGCACCTCATCACCTTCGACTTGCTCTCATTCAACTTCAATCCCTTCCCCTCCAAATATCTACCTAATCTTTCCATCCTCTCCCAACCTCACTCCTCCCCATCACCCTTTCCTCATCTCCTCCTCCAAGTCCGCCATCATCATATTAAACAGCAGCGGACTCAGAGGACACCCCTGCCTCACTCCCCTCCCTGTCCAGAACTTTTCTCCCCTCTCTTCCAGTATTCAATCCCTCACACCATTCTCTAATCCACCCTTCCCCCTTCCATATCCTATTACATAATTCCCACACCCACTCTTCTAGCCCCTCTCCGCCATATTTCCACACTTCTCCTGGTATTCCATCCACCCCCACCGCCTTCCCATCTTTTATCCTTCCTATCGCCCTCCTAATTTCTCCCCTCTCTATCTGATCTTCCTGATCTTCCACCTTCTCCCTTATCCTCCTGCTTCCTCCCAACACCACTCTTGACTCCACCTCCCCTAATAAATCCCTAAAATAACTGTTCCATTCTTCCATCTCAATCCCTTCTCCCCCCCTCCTTTCCCCCTTCTCCTCTCTTTCCTAATTACCTCCCATACCTGCCCCTCCGTCCTCGCTTCCACTGCCCTCCTAGTCCATTCTTCATTCTCCTCCTCTTTCTTCTTCCTACATAATCCCTTGTACTCCTTCTTTCTTCTCTTATATTCCTTTCCCTCCCTCCCTTTTCTCTTCCATCTTTTCAACTCCTTTGCCACCTCCCCCTTATCTTTTCTGCACTTCTCATCAAACCACCCTCCCCTTTTTCTTCTCTCCTCCCTACTTTCCCCCCCATTTCCCTTACTTAGCACTTCCTGTATTTTTCTTTCCATCCTCCCCCACTCCACCTCTACCCCTCTCTCTTCTTGTTCATCTCCCTGCCTCTCCCCTATCACTCCTAACCTCTCCCTGAATTCCTTCTTCCCCTCTCCCGACCAGTTCCACCTCTTTCCTTACCACTACCGGCATGTGGTCCGAGTCAATCCTATCTCCTATCTCTACCCTCATAATTTCCTCCCTCACCTCCTCCTTCACAATCACATAATCAATGACTGATCTCCCATTCGGCCCCATGTACGTCCAGCTCCCCTCCTCATCTCCTGCTACCCCTCCATTCACAATTGCCCACCCTATCTCCTCTAATCTTCTCACTAACAATTTTCCTTCCCCATTCACCTTTGCATCCTTCGACCTTCTTTCCTTTCCCTCCTCTTCTCTCTCCTCCCCTATCCTTACCCTTCCCCCCAATTCTCCTGTTCTAGCATTAAAATCCCCCCCTATTATCGTTCTAATCCCACCTCCCTCCTCCTCCGTCCACTCCCTCATCTCTCCTAATTTCTCTTCTAAATCCCCATTTACGTTCACATCCACCAATCTCCATCTCTCCCCCTTTTTCCTTATCATCACCTCCATCATTCCTTCCTTCTCCGCCCACCCTTTTCTTCTATTCCTAACCCTTTTCTTACCCCTACTACTATTCCCCCCATTGCCCTTCCTTTCCTATTTTTCTTCCTCGCATATTGCACCTCCCACTTAAATCCCACAGGTAACCTCCCTCTTATCTTCTCCCACCCTTTTTCATCTACCCATGTTTCTAACAAGAACATTACGTCCCTTTCCCTTATCTCCTCTCTTATTTCTTCCTGTCCTCTTATTCCCTCCTTAATCTCCTCTTTAATTTCTCTTCTTATCTCTCTCATCTCTCTGATTATTTCCTCCTTCCATTCCCTCCCCATCTCTCTTATGCTCTCCCCCATCCCTCCTGCCTCCTCTCTCCTTCCTGTCTCTGGCGATCTTATCACCTTTTTACTTTTCCTAAATAACCACTGTATGTCCCCTTTCTCCTCCATCTCTTTTCTCAATCCTATATCCTCTAATTCATCCCTTTTCCTTTTTAAAACCTCTTCCGGCGTCCCCGTGCTAGCCCTTCTCTCCCTCTTCTCAACATTCTTTATTCTTTGCACCTCATCCATTTCCCTTCTATACTTCTCTTACTCTATGTCTAGTGACTTTTCTCGCGCCACCTACCTTTTTCTCTTTCCCTATACCTACTACACCTGCTCCGATCTCTCTACACCTGTTCTCACCTATCTCCCTAATTGCTGACTCACTCCACCTGCACCACTTTACTCTCTTCTCACCGCTCTTTTCCCTTCTCTACCAACTCGCCTGCAATCCCCCGGCTTGCACTCACTCCAGATTCTCACTGACTCACTCTCTCTCACCTCTTCTCCTCCTCCTACCTCTAATAACCACTCAAAACACACTCTCTGACAGCACTCCAACCTTCTATCACGCAACCGGAAACGGAAGTCCGAATATTGTGTTAATATTTTAGCATAAAATAAATGCAAACTTCAAATAAACTTAAAATAAATTTTGTGTAAAATTAACATAGTTTTAATGTAAAAATTAACTAAAAAAATTGTTAATTTTACATTTTATCACCCCCACTTATATTATAAAGTAAAATTAACATTTTTTCTGTAAATTTTAACAGATAAATCTTGTCACTAATAATACGGAACATATTTATTGTGTAAAATTAAAAATAGATATACATTATGTTATTTTTACACTTTTTTTTAGTTGTTTTAATAATTTAACATTTGAGTCCAATTAACATAACAGCAATATGTTAAATTAACACATGAATGTGTTAAATATTTAACACAAAAGTTTTAACGGGGTCCGTTTTTAACAAGAAAACACAAATTTTCCAACTGTGTAATAGGGTTATAATAGGAGACGAAATACCTTGCAAATTACGTTAACGAAATGGCTTTTTAAATTGGACCTTTTTATCGCAATATACAATGACTTGCACAAGTTCACAAATGACTTTTGAATTGATGAATTTAATTTCATGTTTGCGTTGGCATAGGTATCAAGTTGCAATCCGTTACGACGACTCATCTATAATTCATTTCTCGGAATAATTTGCATTTTTTTAATTTTGTATAGAATTATCCGCAAGAAAGATTAAATGAAATTTGATTTTCTTATCAATTAAAATCATATTTTGCACGTTTATTTTAAAACTCACACAAATCAAGCTAATGCTCACAAATAATACTCATTATTCAATATCGAAATGGCGTTTTAATTACTGTAAGCGCAGATGAACGGCAGTAAAGAAATTGTTCTAAATCCCTCAGTGAAAAATAAGATAGAATATATTTGGCAATGTCAACGGTATTAAATTCGAGCGAGGACTGTTCCTTCCGACAGTTAATCGGCTGTATTTATTTCTTTCGCTTAGACTTCTAGATAATTCTTGACTTTTCGGTTATTGCTTTGTCTTACGACCTCGTCAAGGTAATCGGAGATATTGTTTTTACTTGGCTGTCTCACGAAACAATCCGAGTCGACTTACACTGTTTTTGTTTGCGTCCATATTATAATGCCGAGTTTGTCTCGAGTAAATATAACGGTCGAGACAAATACTTTTATTATCGATTCGCAATATCTAAGATAAATTATTCACGCGATACAATATTATAATTTAAAATAATTCCGATCCTATATTACTTTGTCGTATCTTTCAATTTTATAGATCTGATGCACAGCATGACAAATCATTATGTAACACGTAACGTATAATTTCACGATACATGCTACAATCGCATGATAACGTATTATCTTCTTCACTTCTTGGAAAATGTACATTCCTATATGATTATGTTTTCTTAAAATACAATTTATAAATATGTAAACAAACATGTGCAACAGATGAATGAAAATGTCTATATATTATTATTTATCAATTTATACACTTAATTATTAATGAAGAATTTTGATTAAAGTAGCCAATCTTTTCTAATCTTTCAATCCCGAAAATAAAAAAACAAGATAAAAATCATATTTTTGACAAAAGTTGTAAAATAAACATTAAACTGAGTAAATGGCAATATGAGCCTAGGCGCTGTTAATAGGGCGCAATTTTTTAAAAAATTAAATGTATTATATAAGCATTCAAACGCATATCGTTTATTTAGATCCAAATTATCTTAATAAAATATTCGCGGACGTTTCGGATCCTTCTTAGGGCCATCTTCAGCGCAAAAAAAAACCTTAATACCGAGATTAACATAGAATTTGTAGATGAAGGATATTACAAGACACAACATAAGCAATTGATTATCGCAAAATAATTGTGTAAAATAAATGTAAAAAAAGATACAACACAAATATACAAATAAGCAAATGGCATTAAGACATGTGGTTTTGAAATAGAGAAGCTCTAAATAAGAAGTACTCGTGATATAGTAATTTACATGTTACTATGATCTAATCAGCGTGCAGAGTTAGAGAGTGTGCAAGACTACGTTAGTGCGTCTTTTATTGAAATTCGGTCCCGGAAAAGTGTGACAAACGCAGGCACAGAGATCCGCGTCGGTAATTGCTACCTCGGTGTCCTGGTGAGAGCAGGGTGTCTTTGCTCTTTGTCATCTGCGGCACGATGAGCAATGAGTTCGGTGGAGTTGGCGACACGGTAGAAGTTTGCGGTGAGGTAGCCAGTGTTAGATTGGGTAGCGATTGACCCAGACTCGAATACGGTACTTGGACACTCAGCGTGTTCGGTGATTTACTCAATAACGAACGCCTGATTCGGACAATGAGTTTTAATAGAGATGTTATTACAGTCCATTTACTTTGCGATTCATCAATGTGAAATCGCGAAAGTTTGATATACGTTTCAACATCGCGCTCACCTTATGTGCATGGATCTGTGATTATGCCCGGAACTCGATTCGCCACCTTCCTCCGACGACAACGAACTCGACGCTCGCGGTTGTTCGTTCGTCTCCACGCTGACGTTTCTGCTCGGATTATAACTGGGTAGAAAGCTGCTACTTCCCTGAGACGCGCCTTCCATCTCCATACTACCGCTAGAAATGATGGAACGCATTTTATAGGCATTTTAAATACAACAAGACTTCGAGATTTCTTTTTTTTTACTTTTCGAAACATACCTATGACTATGAGCGAGACTGCTAACATGTGAGGCTCTGCTACTGCCACGCGGAGTTCTTGGAAAGGTCCCCTCGCACTCTTCCGTTTCGAAATCGCCGTCGCCCAAAGTACTCGGTTGCCTGCTAACTGGTGCCAGATTCATTACTGGCTCGGCACCGAGCGACGGTGCTTTCATCAATACGAATTGTTGCTGAGCGTGTCTCAAGGATTCCATCCACGACTGAAAAAGCATGTGGTACTGTTAGTTTAAAACAACTTCCGCTCGTAAACTAGAAACCGCATTAGCTAAAATCATGAAGGTTTGCGGTTTCACCGACATCGACCAATTTTAACTTTAAATTTAATTAATTCAATCTTCTCTAGATTATTAAAAAATTGCATTATGTATATACATGTTGTTAGTTACAAAGAAAGATAAAAATTTAATTTCAACTATAATTATATCTAGTTAAGCGACATTAGTGAAGACCGTCGTTGATGAATGAAGGTACACTACAAACGCGGAATCTAAATCGAACGGAACAGTGAATCAACATTCCGCGAACTTTGTCGTAATTCGTGATATTTGTCGAGTCACCTTGGCTAGTTTCGGGTCACCGGCGCTCAGGATTAAAGCGGCCGAAACTGTCCCGTACTCGTTAAGATAAACCAATCCTATACTGGACGGTTCTTTGACCTCGTGTATTCGTATGCGGTCGACAACATACGGTTGCCTAATGATCTTAAACATTTTTTTCGTTGTAGATTTGCAAATCAATAGCATGTCGGTCAATAATAGTACGTGCACTTCCATCTGTAAAGGATAATTAATAGACCGTAAATTCTTATTTCAACACAGTGAGAATTAAATAATTGCTATCTTTAAGATATAGAAAAAAATTAGCTATAGAAACTACTTCATAAAATAAGTCAAATTACAACAGAATTATTTTCAATTATTTCGCTTATTATTGACAATCATGGATATTCTCTTTTAATCTCATATACTTATATTTCTGAATATAGTTTCATTTTATTCATATAAAAGTAATTTTGATCTGACTAACAATAAATAACATTGTCGCATACTTTACTGGTGGCGTCTCTGAGTTTCAAATCCCCCTCTCGAAGGAGGGTTCTCAGGCTGCCCTTCGGACACCCGGGCATCGGCGTCGTGGTAATGTCGAGATTGCTGTACAGTTTGATCAGTTTCTCCACATCCTCATCGAGACCTTTAGATTCCACGACGTCGTAACTCTCTAGACGGGAGGCTGCGCTGTCCAGCTTAGGAGCCTCCTCGTTTTTCCTCAGGGCCGCGTTCACAGACGCCACGAAACCGTCGACGGACTTGATCTATGTGCGAAACGAATCTTTCAAATTAAATTATCGCTTTTGTGAGTTTTCCTTTGAATCTTTTGATACCAAGCAGACAACAGCGTACAAACTTTTTCATTTGCTATACATAAATTAAGGATGCGTCGCATAGGGTCAGCGGTAAAAAAGTATCGATTTCTAATATTTTAAGACGAGCCAAAAATTCATCGATTATACATTTTAATAGTACATTGATTACAGAACCATTTGGTACCAAACAGACACCAGCGTACAAATTTTTTAACTTGATATACATAAAATAAGGTTGCGTCGCATAGGATCAGCGGTAAAAAGTATCGATTTCCAATATTTTAAGACGAGCCAAAAATTCATCGATTATACATTTTAATAGTACATTGATTACAGAATCTTTTGATACCATGCAGACACCAGCGTACAAATTTTTTAACTTGATATACATAAAATAAAGTTGCGTCGAATGGGGTCAGCGGTAAAAAAGTATCGATTTCTAATATTTTAAGACGAGCCAAAAATTCATCGATTATACATTTTAATAGTACATTGATTACACAATCATTTGGTACCAAACAGACACCAGCGTACAAATTTTTTAACTTGATATACATAAAATAAGGTTGCATCGCATAGGGTCAGCGGTAAAAAAGTATGGATTTCTAATATTTTAAGACGAGCCAAAAATTCATCGATTATACATTTTAATAGTACATTGATTACAGAACCATTTGGTACCAAACAGACACCAGCGTACAAATTTTTTAACTTGATATACATAAAATAAGGTTGCGTCGCATAGGGTCAGCGGTAAAAAAGTATCGATTTCTAATATTTAAAGACGAACCAAAAATTCATCCATTATACATTTTAATAGTACATTGATTACAGAATCTTTTGGTACCAAGCAGACAACAGCGTACAAACTTTTTCATTTGCTATACATAAATTAAGGATGCGTCGAATGGGGTTAGCGGTAAAAAAGTATCGATTTCAAATATTTAAAGACGAGCCAAAAATTCATCGATTATACATTTTAATAGTACATTGATTACACAATCATTTGGTGCCAAACAGACACCAGCGTACAAATCATTTAACTTGATATACATAAAATAAGGTTGCGTCGCATAGGGTCAGCGGTAAAAAAGTATCGATTTCTAATATTTTAAGACGAGCCAAAAATTCATCGATTATACATTTTAATAGTACATTGATTACAGAATCATTTGGTACCAAACAGACACCAGCGTACAAATTTTTTAACTTGATATACATAAAATAAAGTTGCGTCGAATGGGGTCAGCGGTAAAAAAGTATCGATTTCTAATATTTTAAGACGAGCCAAAAATTCATCGATTATACATTTTAATAGTACATTGATTACAGAATCTTTTGATACCATGCAGACACCAGCGTACAAATTTTTTAACTTGATATACATAAAATAAAGTTGCGTCGAATGGGGTTAGCGGTAAAAAAGTATCGATTTCAAATATTTAAAGACGAGCCAAAAATTCATCGATTATACATTTTAATAGTACATTGATTACACAATCATTTGGTGCCAAACAGACACCAGCGTACAAATCATTTAACTTGATATACATAAAATAAGGTTGCGTCGCATAGGGTCAGCGGTAAAAAAGTATCGATTTCTAATATTTTAAGACGAGCCAAAAATTCATCGATTATACATTTTAATAGTACATTGATTACAGAATCATTTGGTACCAAACAGACACCAGCGTACAAATTTTTTAACTTGATATACATAAAATAAAGTTGCGTCGAATGGGGTCAGCGGTAAAAAAGTATCGATTTCTAATATTTTAAGACGAGCCAAAAATTCATCGATTATACATTTTAATAGTACATTGATTACAGAATCTTTTGATACCATGCAGACACCAGCGTACAAATTTTTTAACTTGATATACATAAAATAAAGTTGCGTCGCATAGGGTCAGCGGTAAAAAAGTATCGATTTCTAATATTTTAAGACGAGCCAAAAATTCATCGATTATACATTTTAATAATACATTGATTATAGAATCTTTTGGTACCAAGCAGACAACAGCGTACAAACTTTTTCATTTGCTATACATAAATTAAGGATGCGTCGCATAGGGTCAGCGGCATAAATGTATCAATTTCTAATATTTTAAGACGGGCCAAAAATTCATCGATTATACATTTTAATAGTACATTGATTACAGAACCATTTGGTACCAAACAGACACCAGCGTACAAATTTTTTAACTTGATATACATAAAATAAGGTTGCGTCGCATAGGGTCAGCGGTAAAAAAGTATCGATTTCTAATATTTAAAGACGAGCCAAAAATTCATCGATTATACATTTTAATAGTACTTTGATTACAGAATCTTTTGGTACCATGCAGACACCAGCGTACAAATTTTTTAATACGATAAACATAAAATAAGGATGCGTTGCATAGGGTCAGCGGTAAAAAAGTATCGATTTCTAATATTTTAAGACGAGCCAAAAATTCATCGATTATACATTTTAATAGTACATTGATCACAGAACCATTTGGTACCAAACAGACACCAGCGTACAAATTTTTTAACTTGATATACATAAAATAAGGTTGCGTCGCATAGGGTCAGCGGTAAAAAAGTATCGATTTCAAATATTTAAAGACGAGCCAAAAATTCATCGATTATACATTTTAATAGTACATTGATTACACAATCATTTGGTACCATGCAGACACCAGCGTACAAATTTTTTAACTTGATATACATAAAATAAAGTTGCGTCGAATGGGGTCAGCGGTAAAAAAGTATCGATTTCAAATATTTAAAGACGAGCCAAAAATTCATCGATTATACATTTTAATAGTACATTGGTTACAGAATCATTTGGTACCAAACAGACACCAGCGTACAAATTTTTTAACTTGATATACATAAAATAAGGTTGCGTCGCATAGGGTCAGCGGTAAAAAAGTATGGATTTCTAATATTTTAAGACGAGCCAAAAATTCATCGATTATACATTTTAATAGTACATTGATTACAGAACCATTTGGTACCAAACAGACACCAGCGGTAAAAAAGTATGGATTTCTAATATTTTAAGACGAGCCAAAAATTCATCGATTATACATTTTAATAGTACATTGGTTACAGAATCATTTGGTACCAAACAGACACCAGCGTACAAATTTTTTAACTTGATATACATAAAATAAGGTTGCGTCGCATAGGGTCAGCGGTAAAAAAGTATGGATTTCTAATATTTTAAGACGAGCCAAAAATTCATCGATTATACATTTTAATAGTACATTGATTACAGAACCATTTGGTACCAAACAGACACCAGCGTACAAATTTTTTAACTTGATATACATAAAATAAGGTTGCGTCGCATGGGGTCAGCGGTAAAAAAGTATCGACTTCTAATATTTAAAGACGAGCCAAAAATTCATCCATTATACATTTTAATAGTACATTGATTACAGAATCTTTTGATACCATGCAGACACCAGCGTACAAATTTTTTAACTTGATATACATAAAATAAGGTTGCGTCGCATAGGGTCAGCGGTAAAAAAGTATCGATTTCTAATATTTTAAGACGAGCCAAAAATTCATCGATTATACATTTTAATAGTACATTGATTACAGAATCTTTTGATACCATGCAGACACCAGCGTACAAATTTTTTAACTTGATATACATAAAATAAAGTTGCGTCGAATAGGGTCAGCGGTAAAAAAGTATCGATTTCTAATATTTTAAGACAAGCCAAAAATTCATCGATTATACATTTTAATAGTACATTGATTACAGAACCATTTGGTACCAAACAGACACCTGCGTACAAATTTTTTAACTTGATATACATAAATTAAGGATGCGTCGCATAGGGTCAGCGGTAAAAAAGTATCGATTTCTAATATTTTAAGACGAGCCAAAAATTCATCGATTATACATTTTAATAGTACATTGATTACAGAACCATTTGGTACCAAACAGACACCAGCGTACAAATTTTTTAACTTGATATACATAAAATAAAGTTGCGTCGAATGGGATCAGCGGTAAGAAAGTATAGATTTCTAATATTTTAAGACGAGCCAAAAATTCATCGATTATACATTTTAATAGTACATTGATTACAGAACCATTTGGTACCATGCAAACACCAGCGTACAAATTTTTTAACTTGATATACATAAAATAAAGTTGCGTCGAATGGGGTCAGCGGTAAAAAAGTATCGATTTCTAATATTTTAAGACGAGCCAAAAATTCATCGATTATACATTTTAATAGTACATTGATTACACAATCATTTGGTACCAAACAGACACCAGCGTACAAATTATTTAACTTGATATACATAAAATAAGGTTGCGTCGCATAGGGTCAGCGGTAAAAAAGTATCGATTTCTAATATTTTAAGACGAGCTAAAAATTCATCGATTATACATTTTAATAGTACATTGATTACAGAATCTTTTGATACCATGCAGACACCAGCGTACAAATTTTTTGACTTGATATACATAAAATAAGGTTGCGTCGCATAGGGTCAGCGGTAAAAAAGTATCGATTTCTAATATTTTAAGACGAGCCAAAAATTCATCGATTATACATTTTAATAGTACATTGAGTACAGAATCTTTTGATACTATGCAGGCACCAGCGTACAAATTTTTTAACTTTATATACATAAAATAAAGTGGCGTCGAATGGGGTCAGCGGTAAAAAAGTATCGATTTCTAATATTTTAAGACGAGCCAAAAATTCATCGATTATACATTTTAATAGTACATTGATTACAGAATCATTTGGTACCAAACAGACACCAGCGTACAAATTTTTTAACTTGATATACATAAAATAAGGTTGTGTCGCATAGGGTCAGCGGTAAAAAAGTATCGATTTCTAATATTTTAAGACGAGCCAAAAATTCATCGATTATACATTTTAATAGTACATTGATTACAGAACCATTTGGTACCAAACAGACACCAGCGTACAAATTTTTAACTTGATATACATAAAATAAAGTTGCGTCGAATGGGGTCAGTGGTAAAAAAGTATCGATTTCTAATATTTTAAGACGAGCCAAAAATTCATCGATTATACATTTTAATAGTACATTGATTACAGAACCATTTGGTACCAAACAGACACCAGCGTACAAATTTTTTAACTTGATATACATAAAATAAAGTTGCGTCGAATGGGATCAGCGGTAAGAAAGTATAGATTTCTAATATTTTAAGACGAGCCAAAAATTCATCGATTATACATTTTAATAGTACATTGATTACAGAACCATTTGGTACCATGCAAACACCAGCGTACAAATTTTTTAACTTGATATACATAAAATAAAGTTGCGTCGAATGGGGTCAGCGGTAAAAAAGTATCGATTTCTAATATTTTAAGACGAGCCAAAAATTCATCGATTATACATTTTAATAGTACATTGATTACACAATCATTTGGTACCAAACAGACACCAGCGTACAAATTATTTAACTTGATATACATAAAATAAGGTTGCGTCGCATAGGGTCAGCGGTAAAAAAGTATCGATTTCTAATATTTTAAGACGAGCTAAAAATTCATCGATTATACATTTTAATAGTACATTGATTACAGAATCTTTTGATACCATGCAGACACCAGCGTACAAATTTTTTGACTTGATATACATAAAATAAGGTTGCGTCGCATAGGGTCAGCGGTAAAAAAGTATCGATTTCTAATATTTTAAGACGAGCCAAAAATTCATCGATTATACATTTTAATAGTACATTGAGTACAGAATCTTTTGATACTATGCAGGCACCAGCGTACAAATTTTTTAACTTTATATACATAAAATAAAGTGGCGTCGAATGGGGTCAGCGGTAAAAAAGTATCGATTTCTAATATTTTAAGACGAGCCAAAAATTCATCGATTATACATTTTAATAGTACATTGATTACAGAATCATTTGGTACCAAACAGACACCAGCGTACAAATTTTTTAACTTGATATACATAAAATAAGGTTGTGTCGCATAGGGTCAGCGGTAAAAAAGTATCGATTTCTAATATTTTAAGACGAGCCAAAAATTCATCGATTATACATTTTAATAGTACATTGATTACAGAACCATTTGGTACCAAACAGACACCAGCGTACAAATTTTTAACTTGATATACATAAAATAAAGTTGCGTCGAATGGGGTCAGTGGTAAAAAAGTATCGATTTCTAATATTTTACGACGAGCCAAAAATTCATCGATTATACATTTTAATAGTACATTGATTACACAATCATTTGGTACCAAACAGACACCAGCGTACAAATTTTTTAACTTGATATACATAAAATAAGGTTGCGTCGCATAGGGTCAGCGGTAAAAAAGTATCGATTTCTAATATTTTAAGACGAGCTAAAAATTCATCGATTATACATTTTAATAATACATTGATTACAGAATCTTTTGATACCATGCAGACACCAGCGTACAAATTTTTTAACTTGATATACATAAAATAAGGTTGCGTCGCATGGGGTCAGCGGTAAAAAAGTATTGATTTCTAATATTTAAAGACGAGCCAAAAATTCATCCATTATACATTTTAATAGTACATTGATTACAGAATCTTTTGATACCATGCAGACACCAGCGTACAAATTTTTTAACGTGATATACATAAAATAAGGTTGCGTCGCATAAGGTCAGCGGTAAAAAAGTATCGATTTCTAATATTTTAAGACGAGCCAAAAATTCATCGATTATACATTTTAATAATACATTGATTATAGAATCTTTTGGTACCAAGCAGACAACAGCGTACAAACTTTTTAATTTGCTATACATAAATTAAGGATGCGTCGCATAGGGTCAGCGGCATAAATGTAACAATTTCTAATATTTTAAGACGAGCCAAAAATTCATCGATTATACATTTTAATAGTACATTGATTACAGAATCTTTTGATACCATGCAGACACCAGCGTACAAATTTTTTAACTTGATATACATAAAATAAGGTTGCGTCGCATAGGGTCAGCGGTAAAAAAGTATGGATTACTAATATTTTAAGACGAGCCAAAAATTCATCGATTATACATTTTAATAGTACATTGATTACAGAATCTTTTGATACCATGCAGACACCAGCGTACAAATTTTTTAACTTGATATACATAAAATAAAGTTGCGTCGAATGGGGTCAGCGGTAAAAAAGTATCGATTTCAAATATTTAAAGACGAGCCAAAAATTCATCGATTATACATTTTAATAGTACATTGATTACACAATCATTTGGTACCATGCAGACACCAGCGTACAAATTTTTTAACTTGATATACATAAAATAAAGTTGCGTCGAATGGGGTCAGCGGTAAAAAAGTATCGATTTCAAATATTTAAAGACGAGCCAAAAATTCATCGATTATACATTTTAATAGTACATTGATTACACAATCATTTGGTACCATGCAGACACCAGCGTACAAATTTTTTAACTTGATATACATAAAATAAAGTTGCGTCGAATGGGGTCAGCGGTAAAAAAGTATCGATTTCAAATATTTAAAGACGAGTCAAAAATTCATCGATTATACATTTTAATAGTACATTGGTTACAGAATCATTTGGTACCAAACAGACACCAGCGTACAAATTTTTTAACTTGATATACATAAAATAAGGTCGCATAGGGTCAGCGGTAAAAAAGTATGGATTTCTAATATTTTAAGACGAGCCAAAAATTCATCGATTATACATTTTAATAGTACATTGATTAGAGAACCATTTGGTACCAAACAGACACCAGCGTACAAATTTTTTAACTTGATATACATATAATAAGGTTGCGTCGCATGGGGTCAGCGGTAAAAAAGTATCTATTTCTAATATTTAAAAACGAGCCAAAAATTCATCCATTATACATTTTAATAGTACATTGATTACAGAATCTTTTGGTACCAAGCAGACAACAGCGTACAAACTTTTTCATTTGCTATACATAAATTAAGGATGCGTCGCATAGGGTCAGCGGTAAAAAAGTATCGATTTCAAATATTTAAAGACGAGCCAAAAATTCATCGATTATACATTTTAATAGTACATTGATTATAGAATCTTTTGGTACCAAGCAGACAACAGCGTACAAACTTTTTCATTTGCTATACATAAATTAAGGATGCGTCGCATAGAGTCAGCAGCATAAATGTATCAATTTCTAATATTTTAAGACGAGCCAAAAATTCATCGATTATACATTTTAATAGTACATTGATTACAGAACCATTTGGTACCAAACAGACACCAGCATACAAATTTTTTAACTTGATATACATAAAATAAGGTTGCGTCGCATAGGGTCAGCGGTAAAAAAGTATCGATTTCTAATATTTAAAGACGAGCCAAAAATTCATCGATTATACATTTTAATAGTACATTGATTACAGAATCTTTTGGTACCATGCAGACACCAGCGTACAAATTTTTTAATACGATAAACATAAAATAAGGATGCGTCGCATAGGGTCAGCGGTAAAAAAGTATCGATTTCTAATATTTTAAGACGAGCCAAAAATTCATCGATTATACATTTTAATAGTACATTGATCACAGAACCATTTGGTACCAAACAGACACCAGCGTACAAATTTTTTAACTTGATATACATAAAATAAGGTTGCGTCGCATAGGGTCAGCGGTAAAAAAGTATGGATTTCTAATATTTTAAGACGAGCCAAAATTCATCGATTATACATTTTAATAGTACATTGATTACAGAACCATTTGGTACCAAACAGACACCAGCGTACAAATTTTTTAACTTGATATACATAAAATAAAGTTGCGTCGAATGGGGTCAGCGGTAAAAAAGTATCGATTTCTAATATTTTAAGACGAGCCAAAAATTCATCGATTATACATTTTAATAGTACATTGATTACAGAATCTTTTGATACCATGCAGACACCAGCGTACAAATTTTTTAACTTGATATACATAAAATAAGGTTGCGTCGCATAGGGTCAGCGGTAAAAAAGTATCGATTTCTAATATTTTAAGACGAGCCAAAAATTCATCCATTATACATTTTAATAGTACATTGATTACAGAATCTTTTGATACCATGCAGACACCAGCGTACAAATTTTTTAACTTGATATACATAAAATAAAGTTGCGTCGCATGGGGTCAGCGGTAAAAAAGTATCGATTTCTAATATTTAAAGACGAGCCAAAAATTCATCCATTATACATTTTAATAGTACATTGTTTACAGAATCTTTTGGTACCAAGCAGACAACAGCGTACAAACTTTTTCATTTGCTATACATGAATTAAGGATGCGTCGCATAGGGTCAGCGGTAAAAAAGTATCGATTTCTAATATTTTAAGACGAGCCAAAAATTCATCGATTATACATTTTAATAGTACATTGATCACAGAACCATTTGGTACCAAACAGACACCAGCGTACAAATTTTTTAACTTGATATACATAAAATAAGGTTGCGTCGCATAGGGTCAGCGGTAAAAAAGTATGGATTTCTAATATTTTAAGACGAGCCAAAATTCATCGATTATACATTTTAATAGTACATTGATTACAGAACCATTTGGTACCAAACAGACACCAGCGTACAAATTTTTTAACTTGATATACATAAAATAAAGTTGCGTCGAATGGGGTCAGCGGTAAAAAAGTATCGATTTCTAATATTTTAAGACGAGCCAAAAATTCATCGATTATACATTTTAATAGTACATTGATTACAGAATCTTTTGATACCATGCAAACACCAGCGTACAAATTTTTTAACTTGATATACATAAAATAAGGTTGCGTCGCATAGGGTCAGCGGTAAAAAAGTATCGATTTCTAATATTTTAAGACGAGCCAAAAATTCATCCATTATACATTTTAATAGTACATTGATTACAGAATCTTTTGATACCATGCAGACACCAGCGTACAAATTTTTTAACTTGATATACATAAAATAAAGTTGCGTCGCATGGGGTCAGCGGTAAAAAAGTATCGATTTCTAATATTTAAAGACGAGCCAAAAATTCATCCATTATACATTTTAATAGTACATTGTTTACAGAATCTTTTGGTACCAAGCAGACAACAGCGTACAAACTTTTTCATTTGCTATACATGAATTAAGGATGCGTCGCATAGGGTCAGCGGTAAAAAAGTATCGATTTCTAATATTTTAAGACGAGCCAAAAATTCATCGATTATACATTTTAATAGTACATTGATTACAGAATCTTTTGATACCATGCAGACACCAGCGTACAAATTTTTTAACTTGATATACATAAAATAAGGTTGCGTCGCATAGGGTCAGCGGTAAAAAAGTATCGATTTCTAATATTTTAAGACGAGCCAAAAATTCATCGATTATACATTTTAATAGTACATTGATTACAGAATCTTTTGATACCATGCAGACACCAGCGTACAAATTTTTTAACTTGATATACATAAAATAAAGTTGCGTCGAATGGGGTCAGCGGTAAAAAAGTATCGATTTCTAATATTTTAAGACGAGCCAAAAATTCATCGATTATACATTTTAATAGTACATTGATTACACAACCATTTGGTACCAAACAGACACCTGCGTACAAATTTTTTAACTTGATATACATAAAATAAGGTTGCGTCGCATGAGGTCAGCGGTAAAAAAGTATCGATTTCTAATATTTAAAGACGAGCCAAAAATTCATCCATTATACATTTTAATAGTACATTGATTACAGAATCTTTTGGTACCAAGCAGACAACAGCATACAAACTTTTTCATTTGCTATACATAAATTAAGGATGCGTCGCATAGGGTCAGCGGTAAAAAAGTATCGATTTCTAATATTTTAAGACGACCCAAAAATTCATCCATTATACATTTTAATAGTACATTGGTTACAGAATCTTTTGGTACCAAGCAGACAACAGCATACAAACTTTTTCATTTGCTATACATAAATTAAGGATGCGTCGCATAGGGTCAGCGATAAAAAAGTATCGATTTCTAATATTTTAAGACGAGCCAAAAATTCATCGATTATACATTTTAATAGTACATTGATTACAGAATCTTTTGATACCATGCAGACACCAGCGTACAAATTTTTTAACTTGATATACATAAAATAAGGTTGCGTCGCATAGGGTCAGCGGTAAAAAAGTATCGATTTCTAATATTTTAAGACGAGCCAAAAATTCATCCATTATACATTTTAATAGTACATTGATTACAGAATCTTTTGATACCATGCAGACACCAGCGTACAAATTTTTTAACTTGATATACATAAAATAAAGTTGCGTCGCATGGGGTCAGCGATAAAAAAGTATCGATTTCTAATATTTTAAGACGAGCCAAAAATTCATCGATTATATATTTTAATAGTACATTGATTACAGAATCTTTTGATACCATGCAGACACCAGCGTACAAATTTTTTAACTTGATATACATAAAATAAAGTTGCGTCGAATGGGGTCAGCGGTAAAAAAGTATCGATTTCTAATATTTTAAGACGAGCCAAAAATTCATCGATTATACATTTTAATAGTACATTGATTACACAACCATTTGGTACCAAACAGACACCTGCGTACAAACTTTTTCATTTGCTATACATAAATTAAGGATGCGTCGCATAGGGTCAGCGGTAAAAAAGTATCGATTTCTAATATTTTAAGACGACCCAAAAATTCATCCATTATACATTTTAATAGTACATTGATTACAGAATCTTTTGATACCATGCAGACACCAGCGTACAAATTTTTTAACTTGATATACATAAAATAAGGTTGCGTCGCAAAGGGTCAGCGGTAAAAAAGTATCGATTTCTAATATTTTAAGACGAGCCAAAAATTCATCCATTATACATTTTAATAGTACATTGATTACAGAATCTTTTGATACCATGCAGACACCAGCGTACAAATTTTTTAACTTGATATACATAAAATAAAGTTGCGTCGAATGGGGTCAGCGGTAAAAAAGTATCGATTTCAAATATTTAAAGACGAGCCAAAAATTCATCGATTATACATTTTAATAGTACATTCATTACACAATCATTTGGTACCATGCAGACACCAGCGTACAAATTTTTTAACTTGATATACATAAAATAAGGTTGCGTCGCATAGGGTCAGCGGTAAAAAAGTATGGATTTCTAATATTTTAAGACGAGCCAAAAATTCATCGATTATACATTTTAATAGTACATTGATTACAGAACCATTTGGTACCAAACAGACACCAGCGTACAAATTTTTTAACTTGATATACATAAAATAAAGTTGCGTCGCATGGGGTCAGCGGTAAAAAAGTATCGATTTTTAATATTTAAAGACGAGCCAAAAATTCATCCATTATACATTTTAATAGTACATTGATTACAGAATCATTTGGTACCAAACAGACACCAGCGTACAAATTTTTTAACTTGCTATACATAAATTAAGGATGCGTCGCATAGGGTCAGCGGTAAAAAAGTATGGATTTCTAATATTTTCAGACGAGCCAAAAATTCATCGATTATACATTTTAATAGTACATTGATTACAGAACCATTTGGTACCAAACAGATACCAGCGTACAAATTTTTTAACTTGATATACATAAAATAAGGTTGCGTCGCATAGGGTCAGCGGTAAAAAAGTATCGATTTCTAATATTTTAAGACGAGCCAAAAATTCATCGATTATACATTTTAATAGTACATTGATTACAGAATCATTTGGTACCAAACAGACACCAGCGTACAAATTTTTTAACTTGATATACATAAAATAAGGTTGCGTCGCATAGGGTCAGCGGTAAAAAAGTATGGAATTCTAATATTTTAAGACGAGCCAAAAATTCATCGATTATACATTTTAATAGTACATTGATTACAGAACCATTTGGTACCAAACAGACACCAGCGTACAAATTTTTTAACTTGATATACATAAAATAATGTTGCGTCGCATAGGGTCAGCGGTAAAAAAGTATGGATTTCTAATATTTTAAGACGAGCCAAAAATTCATCGATTATACATTTTAATAGTACATTGATTACAGAACCATTTGGTACCAAACAGACACCAGCGTACAAATTTTTTAACTTGATATACATAAAATAAGGTTGCGTCGCATAGGGTCAGCGGTAAAAAAGTATCGATTTCTAATATTTTAAGACGAGCCAAAAATTCATCGATTATACATTTTAATAGTACATTGATTACAGAATCTTTTGATACTATGCAGACACCAGCGTACAAATTTTTTAACTTCATATACATAAAATAAAGTTGCGTCGAATGGGGTCAGCGGTAAAAAAGTATCGATTTCTAATATTTTAAGACGAGCCAAAAATTCATCGATTATACATTTTAATAGTACATTGATTACAGAATCATTTGGTACCAAACAGACACCAGCGTACAAATTTTTTAACTTGCTATACATAAAATAAGGTTGCGTCGCATAGGGTCAGCGGTAAAAAAGTATGGATTTCTAATATTTTAAGACGAGCCAAAAATTCATCGATTATACATTTTAATAGTACATTGATTACAGAACCATTTGGTACCAAACAGACACCAGCGTACAAATTTTTTAACTTGATATACATAAAATAAAGTTGCGTCGAATGGGGTCAGCGGTAAAAAAGTATCGATTTCTAATATTTTAAGACGAGCCAAAAATTCATCGATTATACATTTTAATAGTACATTGATTACAGAATCATTTGGTGCCAAACAGACACCAGCGTACAAATTTTTTAACTTGATATACATAAAATAAGGTTGCGTCGCATAGGGTCAGCGGTAAAAAAGTATGGATTTCTAATATTTTAAGACGAGCCAAAAATTCATCGATTATACATTTTAATAGTACATTGATTACAGAACCATTTGGTACCAAACAGACACCAGCGTACAAATTTTTAACTTGATATACATAAAATAAGGTTGCGTCGCATAGGGTCAGCGGTAAAAAAGTATGGAATTCTAATATTTTAAGACGAGCCAAAAATTCATCGATTATACATTTTAATAGTACATTGATTACAGAACCATTTGGTACCAAACAGACACCAGCGTACAAATTTTTTAACTTGATATACATAAAATAATGTTGCGTCGCATAGGGTCAGCGGTAAAAAAGTATGGATTTCTAATATTTTAAGACGAGCCAAAAATTCATCGATTATACATTTTAATAGTACATTGATTACAGAACCATTTGGTACCAAACAGACACCAGCGTACAAATTTTTTAACTTGATATACATAAAATAAGGTTGCGTCGCATAGGGTCAGCGGTAAAAAAGTATCGATTTCTAATATTTTAAGACGAGCCAAAAATTCATCGATTATACATTTTAATAGTACATTGATTACAGAACCATTTGGTACCAAACAGACACCAGCGTACAAATTTTTTAACTTGATATACATAAAATAAGGTTGCGTCGCATAGGATCAGCGGTAAAAAGTATCGATTTCCAATATTTTAAGACGAGCCAAAAATTCATCGATTATACATTTTAATAGTACATTGATTACAGAATCTTTTGATACCATGCAGACACCAGCGTACAAATTTTTTAACTTGATATACATAAAATAAAGTTGCGTCGAATGGGGTCAGCGGTAAAAAAGTATCGATTACAAATATTTAAAGACGAGCCAAAAATTCATCGATTATACATTTTAATAGTACATTGATTACAGAACCATTTGGTATCAAACAGACACCAGCGTACAAATTTTTTAACTTGATATACATAAAATAAGGTTGCGTCGCATAGGGTCAGCGGTAAAAAAGTATCGATTTCTAATATTTTAAGACGAGCCAAAAATTCATCGATTATACATTTTAATAGTACATTGATTACAGAATCTTTTGATACTATGCAGACACCAGCGTACAAATTTTTTAACTTGCTATACATAAATTAAGGATGCGTCGCATAGGGTCAGCGGTAAAAAAGTATGGATTTCTAATATTTTCAGACGAGCCAAAAATTCATCGATTATACATTTTAATAGTACATTGATTACAGAACCATTTGATACCAAACAGACACCAGCGTACAAATTTTTTAACTTGATATACATAAAATAAGGTTGCGTCGCATAGGATCAGCGGTAAAAAGTATCGATTTCCAATATTTTAAGACGAGCCAAAAATTCATCGATTATACATTTTAATAGTACATTGATTACAGAATCTTTTGATACCATGCAGACACCAGCGTACAAATTTTTTAACTTGATATACATAAAATAAAGTTGCGTCGAATGGGGTCAGCGGTAAAAAAGTATCGATTTCTAATATTTTAAGACGAGCCAAAAATTCATCGATTATACATTTTAATAGTACATTGATTACAGAATCATTTGGTACCAAACAGACACCAGCGTACAAATTTTTTAACTTGATATACATAAAATAAGGTTGCATCGCATAGGGTCAGCGGTAAAAAAGTATGGAATTCTAATATTTTAAGACGAGCCAAAAATTCATCGATTATACATTTTAATAGTACATTGATTACAGAACCATTTGGTACCAAACAGACACCAGCGTACAAATTTTTTAACTTGATATACATAAAATAAGGTTGCGTCGCATGGGGTCAGCGGTAAAAAAGTATCGATTTCTAATATTTAAAGACGAGCCAAAAATTCATCCATTATACATTTTAATAGTACATTGATTACAGAATCTTTTGGTACCAAGCAGACAACAGCATACAAACTTTTTCATTTGCTATACATAAATTAAGGATGCGTCGCATAGGGTCAGCGGTAAAAAAGTATCGATTTCTAATATTTTAAGACGAGCCAAAAATTCATCGATTATACATTTTAATAGTACATTGATTACAGAACCATTTGGTACCAAACAGACACCTGCGTACAAATTTTTTAACTTGATATACATAAATTAAGGATGCGTCGCATAGGGTCAGCGGTAAAAAATTCATCGATTATACATTTTAATAATACATTGATTACAGAATCATTTGGTACCAAACAGACACCAGCGTACAAATTTTTTAACTTGATATACATAAAATAAGGTTGCGTCGCATAGGGTCAGCGGTAAAAAAGTATCGATTTCTAATATTTTAAGACGAGCCAAAAATTCATCGATTATACATTTTAATAGTACATTGATTACAGAATCATTTGGTACCAAACAGACACCAGCGTACAAACTTTTTCATTTACTATACATAAATTAAGGATGCGTCGCATAGGGTCAGCGGTAAAAAAGTATCGATTTCTAATATTTTAAGACGAGCCAAAAATTCATCGATTATACATTTTAATAGTACATTGATTACAGAACCATTTGGTACCAAACAGACACCTGCGTACAAATTTTTTAACTTGATATACATAAATTAAGGATGCGTCGCATAGGGTCAGCGGTAAAAAAGTATCGATTTCTAATATTTTAAGACGAGCCAAAAATTCATCGATTATACATTTTAATAATACATTGATTACAGAATCATTTGGTACCAAACAGACACCAGCGTACAAATTTTTTAACTTGATATACATAAAATAAGGTTGCGTCGCATAGGGTCAGCGGTAAAAAAGTATCGATTTCTAATATTTTAAGACGAGCCAAAAATTCATCGATTATACATTTTAATAGTACATTGATTACAGAATCTTTTGGTACCAAGCAGACAACAGCATACAAACTTTTTCATTTGCTATACATAAATTAAGGATGCGTCGCATAGGGTCAGCGGTAAAAAAGTATCGATTTCTAATATTTTAAGACGATCCAAAAATTCATTGATTATACATTTTAATAGTACATTGATTACAGAATCTTTTGATACCATGCAGACACCAGCGTACAAATTTTTTAACTTGATATACATAAAATAAAGTTGCGTCGAATGGGGTCAGCGGTAAAAAAGTATCGATTACAAATATTTAAAGACGAGCCAAAAATTCATCGATTATACATTTTAATAGTACATTGATTACAGAATCATTTGGTACCAAACAGACACCAGCGTACAAATTTTTTAACTTGATATACATAAAATAAGGTTGCGTCGCATAGGGTCAGCGGTAAAAAAGTATGGAATTCTAATATTTTAAGACGAGCCAAAAATTCATCGATTATACTTTTTAATAGTACATTGATTACAGAACCATTTGGTACCAAACAGACACCAGCGTACAAATTTTTTAACTTGATATACATAAAATAAGGTTGTGTCGCATGGGGTCAGTGGTAAAAAGGTATCGATTTCTAATATTTAAAGACGAGCCAAAAATTCATCCATTATACATTTTAATAGTACATTGATTACAGAATCTTTTGGTACCAAGCAGACAACAGCATACAAACTTTTTCATTTGCTATACATAAATTAAGGATGCGTCGCATAGGTCAGCGGTAAAAAAGTATCGATTTCTAATATTTTAAGACGAGCAAAAAATTCATCGATTATACATTTTAATAGTACATTGATTACAGAACCATTTGGTACCAAACAGACACCTGCGTACAAATTTTTTAACTTGATATACATAAATTAAGGATGCGTCGCATAGGGTCAGCGGTAAAAAATTCATCGATTATACATTTTAATAATACATTGATTACAGAATCATTTGGTACCAAACAGACACCAGCGTACAAATTTTTTAACTTGATATACATAAAATAAAGTTGCGTCGCATAGGGTCAGCGGTAAAAAAGTATCGATTTCTAATATTTTAAGACGAGCCAAAAATTCATCGATTATACATTTTAATAGTACATTGATTACAGAACCATTTGGTACCAAACAGACACCAGCGTAGAAATTTTTTAACTTGATATACATAAAATAAGGTTGCGTCGCATGGGGTCAGCGGTAAAAAAGTATCGATTTCTAATATTTTAAGACGAGCCAAAAATTCATCGATTATACATTTTTATAGTACATTGATTACAGAATCTTTTGGTACCAAGCAGACAACAGCATACAAACTTTTTCATTTGCTATACATATATTAAGGATGCGTCGCATAGGATCAGCGGTAAAAAAGTATCGATTTCTAATATTTTAAGACGATCCAAAAATTCATCGATTATACATTTTAATAGTACATTGATTACAGAATCTTTTGATACCATGCAGACACCAGCGTACAAATTTTTTAACTTGATATACATAAAATAAAGTTGCGTCGAATGGGGTCAACGGTAAAAAAGTATCGATTACAAATATTTAAAGACGAGCCAAAAATTCATCGATTATACATTTTAATAGTACATTGATTACAGAATCATTTGGTACCAAACAGACACCAGCGTACAAATTATTTAACTTGATATACATAAAATAAGGTTGCGTCGCATAGGGTCAGCAGTAAAAAAGTATCGATTTCTAATATTTTAAGACGAGCCAAAAATTCATCGATTATACATTTTAATAGTACATTGATTACAGAATCATTTGGTACCAAACAGACACCAGCGTACAAATTTTTTAACTTGCTATACATAAAATAAGGTTGCGTCGTATAGGGTTAGCGGTAAAAAAGTATGGATTTCTAATATTTTAAGACGAGCCAAAAATTCATCGATTATACATTTTAATAGTACATTGATTACAGAACCATTTGGTACCAAACAGACACCAGCGTACAAATTTTTAACTTGATATACAAAAAATAAAGTTGCGTCGAATGGGGTCAGCGGTAAAAAAGTATCGATTTCTAATATTTTAAGACGAGCCAAAAATTCATCGATTATACATTTTAATAGTACATTGTTTACACAATCATTTGGTACCAAACAGACACCAGCGTACAAATTATTTAACTTGATATACATAAAATAAGGTTGCGTCGCATAGGGTCAGCGGTAAAAAATTCATCGATTATACATTTTAATAATACATTGATTACAGAATCATTTGGTACCAAACAGACACCAGCGTACAAATTTTTTAACTTGATATACATAAAATAAAGTTGCGTCGCATAGGGTCAGCGGTAAAAAAGTATCGATTTCTAATATTTTAAGACGAGCCAAAAATTCATCGATTATACATTTTAATAATACATTGATTACAGAATCATTTGGTACCAAACAGACACCAGCGTACAAATTTTTTAACTTGATATACATAAAATAAGGTTGCGTCGCATAGGGTCAGCGGTAAAAAAGTATCGATTTCTAATATTTTAAGACGAGCCAAAAATTCATCGATTATACATTTTTATAGTACATTGATTACAGAATCTTTTGGTACCAAGCAGACAACAGCATACAAACTTTTTCATTTGCTATACATATATTAAGGATGCGTCGCATAGGGTCAGCGGTAAAAAAGTATCGATTTCTAATATTTTAAGACGATCCACAAATTCATCGATTATACATTTTAATAGTACATTGATTACAGAATCTTTTGATACCATGCAGACACCAGCGTACAAATTTTTTAACTTGATATACATAAAATAAAGTTGCGTCGAATGGGGTCAGCGGTAAAAAAGTATCGATTACAAATATTTAAAGACGAGCCAAAAATTCATCGATTATACATTTTAATAGTACATTGATTACAGAATCATTTGGTACCAAACAGACACCAGCGTACAAATTTTTTAACTTGCTATACATAAAATAAGGTTGCGTCGCATAGGGTCAGCGGTAAAAAAGTATGGATTTCTAATATTTTAAGACGAGCCAAAAATTCATCGATTATACATTTTAATAGTACATTGATTACAGAACCATTTGGTACCAAACAGACACCAGCGTACAAATTTTTAACTTGATATACAAAAAATAAAGTTGCGTCGAATGGGGTCAGCGGTAAAAAAGTATCGATTTCTAATATTTTAAGACGAGCCAAAAATTCATCGATTATACATTTTAATAGTACATTGTTTACACAATCATTTGGTACCAAACAGACACCAGCGTACAAATTATTTAACTTGATATACATAAAATAAGGTTGCGTCGCATAGGGTCAGCGGTAAAAAATTCATCGATTATACATTTTAATAATACATTGATTACAGAATCATTTGGTACCAAACAGACACCAGCGTACAAATTTTTTAACTTGATATACATAAAATAAAGTTGCGTCGCATAGGGTCAGCGGTAAAAAAGTATGGATTTCTAATATTTTAAGACGAGCCAAAAATTCATCGATTATACATTTTAATAGTACATTGATTACAGAACCATTTGGTACCAAACAGACACCAGCGTACAAATTTTTAACTTGATATACAAAAAATAAAGTTGCGTCGAATGGGGTCAGCGGTAAAAAAGTATCGATTTCTAATATTTTAAGACGAGCCAAAAATTCATCGATTATACATTTTAATAGTACATTGTTTACACAATCATTTGGTACCAAACAGACACCAGCGTACAAATTATTTAACTTGATATACATAAAATAAGGTTGCGTCGCATAGGGTCAGCGGTAAAAAATTCATCGATTATACATTTTAATAATACATTGATTACAGAATCATTTGGTACCAAACAGACACCAGCGTACAAATTTTTTAACTTGATATACATAAAATAAAGTTGCGTCGCATAGGGTCAGCGGTAAAAAAGTATGGATTTCTAATATTTTAAGACGAGCCAAAAATTCATCGATTATACATTTTAATAGTACATTGATTACAGAACCATTTGGTACCAAACAGACACCAGCGTACAAATTTTTTAACTTGATATACATAAAATAAGGTTGCGTCGCATAGGGTCAGCGGTAAAAAAGTATCGATTTCTAATATTTTAAGACGAGCCAAAAATTCATCGATTATACATTTTTATAGTACATTGATTACAGAATCTTTTGGTACCAAGCAGACAACAGCATACAAACTTTTTCATTTGCTATACATATATTAAGGATGCGTCGCATAGGGTCAGCGGTAAAAAAGTATCGATTTCTAATATTTTAAGACGATCCAAAAATTCATCGATTATACATTTTAATAGTACATTGATTACAGAATCTTTTGATACCATGCAGACACCAGCGTACAAATTTTTTAACTTGATATACATAAAATAAAGTTGCGTCGAATGGGGTCAGCGGTAAAAAAGTATCGATTACAAATATTTAAAGACGAGCCAAAAATTCATCGATTATACATTTTAATAGTACATTGATTACAGAATCATTTGGTACCAAACAGACACCAGCGTACAAATTTTTTAACTTGCTATACATAAAATAAGGTTGCGTCGCATAGGGTCAGCGGTAAAAAAGTATGGATTTCTAATATTTTAAGACGAGCCAAAAATTCATCGATTATACATTTTAATAGTACATTGTTTACACAATCATTTGGTACCAAACAGACACCAGCGTACAAATTATATAACTTGATATACATAAAATAAGGTTGCGTCGCATAGGGTCAGCAGTAAAAAAGTATCGATTTCTAATATTTTAAGACGAGCCAAAAATTCATCGATTATACATTTCAATAGTACATTGATTACAGAATCATTTGGTACCAAACAGACACCAGCGTACAAATTTTTTAACTTGCTATACATAAAATAAGGTTGCGTCGCATAGGGTCAGCGGTAAAAAAGTATGGATTTCTAATATTTTAAGACGAGCCAAAAATTCATCGATTATACATTTTAATAGTACATTGATTACAGAACCATTTGGTACCAAACAGACACCAGCGTACAAATTTTTTAACTTGATATACATAAAATAAGGTTGCGTCGTATAGGGTCAGCGGTAAAAAAGTATCGATTTCTAATATTTTAAGACGAGCCAAAAATACATCGATTATACATTTTAATAGTACATTGATTACAGAATCTTTTGATATGCAGACACCAGCGTACAAATTTTTTAACTTCATATACATAAAATAAAGTTGCGTCGAATGGGGTCAGCGGTAAAAAAGTATCGACTTCTAATATTTTAAGACGAGCCAAAAATTCATCGATTATACATTTTAATAGTACATTGATTACAGAATCATTTGGTACCAAACAGACACCAGCGTACAAATTTTTTAACTTGATATACATAAAATAAGGTTGCGTCGCATAGGGTTAGCGGTAAAAAAGTATGGATTTCTAATATTTTAAGACGAGCCAAAAATTCATCGATTATACATTTTAATAGTACATTGATTACAGAACCATTTGGTACCAAACAGACACCAGCGTACAAATTTTTAACTTGATATACAAAAAATAAAGTTGCGTCGAATGGGGTCAGCGGTAAAATAGTATCGATTTCTAATATTTTAAGACGAGCCAAAAATTCATCGATTATACATTTTAATAGTACATTGTTTACACAATCATTTGGTACCAAACAGACACCAGCGTACAAATTATTTAACTTGATATACATAAAATAAGGTTGCGTCGCATAGGATCAGCGGTAAAAAAGTATCGATTTCTAATATTTTAAGACGAGCCAAAAATTCATCGATTATACATTTTAATAGTACATTGATTACAGAATCATTTGGTACCAAACAGACACCAGCGTACAAATTTTTTAACTTGCTATACATAAAATAAGGTTGCGTCGCATAGGGTCAGCGGTAAAAAAGTATCGATTACAAATATTTAAAGACGAGCCAAAAATTCATCGATTATACATTTTAATAGTACATTGATTACAGAATCATTTGGTACCAAACAGACACCAGCGTACAAATTTTTTAACTTGCTATACATAAAATAAGGTTGCGTCGCATAAGGTCAGCGGTAAAAAAGTATGGATTTCTAATATTTTAAGACGAGCCACAAATTCATCGATTATACATTTTAATAGTACATTGATTACAGAACCATTTGATACCAAACAGACACCAGCGTACAAATTTTTTAACTTGATATACATAAAATAAAGTTGCGTCGAATGGGGTCAGCGGTAAAAAAGTATCGATTTCTAATATTTTAAGACGAGCCAAAAATTCATCGATTATACATTTTAATAGTACATTGATTACAGAATCAGTTGGTACCAAACAGACACCAGCGTACAAATTTTTTAACTTGATATACATAAAATAAGGTTGCGTCGCATAGGGTCAGCGGTAAAAAAGTATGGATTTCTAATATTTTAAGACGAGCCAAAAATTCATCGATTATACATTTTAATAGTACATTGATTACAGAACCATTTGGTACCAAACAGACACCAGCGTACAAATTTTTTAACTTGATATACATAAAATAAGGTTGCGTCGCATAGGGTCAGCGGTAAAAAAGTATCGATTTCTAATATTTTAAGACGAGCCAAAAATTCATCGATTATACATTTTAATAGTACATTGATTACAGAACCATTTGGTACCAAACAGACACCAGCGTACAAATTTTTTAACTTGATATACATAAAATAAGGTTGCGTCGCATAGGGTCAGCGGTAAAAAAGTATGGATTTCTAATATTTTAAGACGAACCAAAAATTCATCGATTATACATTTTAATAGTACATTGATTACAGAACCATTTGGTACCAAACAGACACCAGCGTACAAATTTTTAACTTGATATACATAAAATAAAGTTGCGTCGAATGGGGTCAGCGGTAAAAAAGTATCGATTTCTAATATTTAAAGACTAGCCAAAAATTCATCGATTATACATTTTAATAGTACATTGATTACAGAATCATTTGGTACCAAACAGACACCAGCGTACAAATTTTTTAACTTGCTATACATAAAATAAAGTTGCGTCGAATGGGGTCAGCGGTAAAAAAGTATCGATTTCTAATATTTTAAGACGAGCCAAAAATTCATCGATTATACATTTTAATAGTACATTGATTACAGAATCATTTGGTACCAAACAGACACCAGCGTACAAATTTTTTAACTTGATATACATAAAATAAGGTTGCGTCGCATAGGGTCAGCGGTAAAAAAGTATGGATTTCTAATATTTTAAGACGAGCCAAAAATTCATCGATTATACATTTTAATAGTACATTGATTACAGAATCATTTGGTACCAAACAGACACCAGCGTACAAATTTTTTAACTTGATATACATAAAATAAGGTTGCGTCGCATAGGGTCAGCGGTAAAAAAGTATGGATTTCTAATATTTTAAGACGAGCCAAAAATTCATCGATTATACATTTTAATAGTACATTGATTACAGAACCATTTGGTACCAAACAGACACCAGCGTACAAATTTTTTAACTTGATATACATAAAATAAGGTTGCGTCGCATAGGGTCAGCGGTAAGAAAGTATCGATTTCTAATATTTTAAGACGAGCCAAAAATTCATCGATTATACATTTTAATAGTACATTGATTACAGAATCTTTTGATACTATGCAGACACCAGCGTACAAATTTTTTAACTTCATATACATAAAATAAAGTTGCGTCGAATGGGGTCAGCGGTAAAAAAGTATCGACTTCTAATATTTTAAGACGAGCCAAAAATTCATCGATTATACATTTTAATAGTACATTGATTACAGAATCATTTGGTACCAAACAGACACCAGCGTACAAATTTTTTAACTTGATATACATAAAATAAGGTTGCGTCGCATAGGGTCAGCGGTAAAAAAGTATGGATTTCTAATATTTTAAGACGAGCCAAAAATTCATCGATTATACATTTTAATAGTACATTGATTACAGAACCATTTGGTACCAAACAGACACCAGCGTACAAATTTTTAACTTGATATACAAAAAATAAAGTTGCGTCGCATAGGGTCAGCGGTAAAAAAGTATCGATTACAAATATTTAAAGACGAGCCAAAAATTCATCGATTATACATTTTAATAGTACATTGATTACAGAATCATTTGGTACCAAACAGACACCAGCGTACAAATTTTTTAACTTGCTATACATAAAATAAGGTTGCGTCGCATAGGGTCAGCGGTAAAAAAGTATGGATTTCTAATATTTTAAGACGAGCCACAAATTCATCGATTATACATTTTAATAGTACATTGATTACAGAACCATTTGATACCAAACAGACACCAGCGTACAAATTTTTTAACTTGATATACATAAAATAAAGTTGCGTCGAATGGGGTCAGCGGTAAAAAAGTATCGATTTCTAATATTTTAAGACGAGCCAAAAATTCATCGATTATACATTTTAATAGTACATTGATTACAGAATCAGTTGGTACCAAACAGACACCAGCGTACAAATTTTTTAACTTGATATACATAAAATAAGGTTGCGTCGCATAGGGTCAGCGGTAAAAAAGTATGGATTTCTAATATTTTAAGACGAGCCAAAAATTCATCGATTATACATTTTAATAGTACATTGATTACAGAACCATTTGGTACCAAACAGACACCAGCGTACAAATTTTTTAACTTGATATACATAAAATAAGGTTGCGTCGCATAGGGTCAGCGGTAAAAAAGTATCGATTTCTAATATTTTAAGACGAGCCAAAAATTCATCGATTATACATTTTAATAGTACATTGATTACAGAACCATTTGGTACCAAACAGACACCAGCGTACAAATTTTTTAACTTGATATACATAAAATAAGGTTGCGTCGCATAGGGTCAGCGGTAAAAAAGTATGGATTTCTAATATTTTAAGACGAACCAAAAATTCATCGATTATACATTTTAATAGTACATTGATTACAGAACCATTTGGTACCAAACAGACACCAGCGTACAAATTTTTAACTTGATATACATAAAATAAAGTTGCGTCGAATGGGGTCAGCGGTAAAAAAGTATCGATTTCTAATATTTAAAGACTAGCCAAAAATTCATCGATTATACATTTTAATAGTACATTGATTACAGAATCATTTGGTACCAAACAGACACCAGCGTACAAATTTTTTAACTTGCTATACATAAAATAAAGTTGCGTCGAATGGGGTCAGCGGTAAAAAAGTATCGATTTCTAATATTTTAAGACGAGCCAAAAATTCATCGATTATACATTTTAATAGTACATTGATTACAGAATCATTTGGTACCAAACAGACACCAGCGTACAAATTTTTTAACTTGATATACATAAAATAAGGTTGCGTCGCATAGGGTCAGCGGTAAAAAAGTATGGATTTCTAATATTTTAAGACGAGCCAAAAATTCATCGATTATACATTTTAATAGTACATTGATTACAGAATCATTTGGTACCAAACAGACACCAGCGTACAAATTTTTTAACTTGATATACATAAAATAAGGTTGCGTCGCATAGGGTCAGCGGTAAAAAAGTATGGATTTCTAATATTTTAAGACGAGCCAAAAATTCATCGATTATACATTTTAATAATACATTGATTACAGAACCATTTGGTACCAAACAGACACCAGCGTACAAATTTTTTAACTTGATATACATAAAATAAGGTTGCGTCGCATAGGGTCAGCGGTAAAAAAGTATCGATTTCTAATATTTTAAGACGAGCCAAAAATTCATCGATTATACATTTTAATAGTACATTGATTACAGAATCTTTTGATACTATGCAGACACCAGCGTACAAATTTTTTAACTTCATATACATAAAATAAAGTTGCGTCGAATGGGGTCAGCGGTAAAAAAGTATCGACTTCTAATATTTTAAGACGAGCCAAAAATTCATCGATTATACATTTTAATAGTACATTGATTACAGAATCATTTGGTACCAAACAGACACCAGCGTACAAATTTTTTAACTTGATATACATAAAATAAGGTTGCGTCGCATAGGGTCAGCGGTAAAAAAGTATGGATTTCTAATATTTTAAGACGAGCCAAAAATTCATCGATTATACATTTTAATAGTACATTGATTACAGAACCATTTGGTACCAAACAGACACCAGCGTACAAATTTTTAACTTGATATACAAAAAATAAAGTTGCGTCGAATGGGGTCAGCGGTAAAAAAGTATCGATTTCTAATATTTTAAGACGAGCCAAAAATTCATCGATTATACATTTTAATAGTACATTGTTTACACAATCATTTGGTACCAAACAGACACCAGCGTACAAATTATATAACTTGATATACATAAAATAAGGTTGCGTCGCATAGGGTCAGCAGTAAAAAAGTATCGATTTCTAATATTTTAAGACGAGCCAAAAATTCATCGATTATACATTTTAATAGTACATTGATTACAGAATCATTTGGTACCAAACAGACACCAGCGTACAAATTTTTTAACTTGCTATACATAAAATAAGGTTGCGTCGCATAAGGTCAGCGGTAAAAAAGTATGGATTTCTAATATTTTAAGACGAGCCAAAAATTCATCGATTATACATTTTAATAGTACATTGATTACAGAACCATTTGGTACCAAACAGACACCAGCGTACAAATTTTTTAACTTGATATACATAAAATAAGGTTGCGTCGTATAGGGTCAGCGGTAAAAAAGTATCGATTTCTAATATTTTAAGACGAGCCAAAAATTCATCGATTATACATTTTAATAGTACATTGATTACAGAATCATTTGGTACCAAACAGACACCAGCGTACAAATTTTTAACTTGATATACAAAAAATAAAGTTGCGTCGAATGGGGTCAGCGGTAAAAAAGTATCGATTTCTAATATTTTAAGACGAGCCAAAAATTCATCGATTATACATTTTAATAGTACATTGATTACAGAATCATTTGGTGCCAAACAGACACCAGCGTACAAATTTTTTAACTTGATATACATAAAATAAGGTTGCGTCGCATAGGGTCAGCGGTAAAAAAGTATGGATTTCTAATATTTTAAGACGAGCCAAAAATTCATCGATTATACATTTTAATAGTACATTGATTACAGAACCATTTGGTACCAAACAGACACCAGCGTACAAATTTTTTAACTTGATATACATAAAATAAGGTTGCGTCGCATAGGGTCAGCGGTAAAAAAGTATCGATTTCTAATATTTTAAGACGAGCCAAAAATTCATCGATTATACATTTTAATAGTACATTGATTACAGAATCTTTTGATACCATGCCGACACCAGCGTACAAATTTTTTAACTTCATATACATAAAATAAAGTTGCGTCGAATGGGGTCAGCGGTAAAAAAGTATCGATTTCTAATATTTTAAGACGAGCCAAAAATTCATCGATTATACATTTTTAATAGTACATTGATTACAGAATCATTTGGTACCAAACAGACACCAGCGTACAAATTTTTTAACTTGATATACATAAAATAAGGTTGCGTCGCATAGGGTCAGCGGTAAAAAAGTATCGATTTCTAATATTTTAAGACGAGCCAAAAATTCATCGATTATACATTTTAATAGTACATTGATTACAGAATCTTTTGATACTATGCAGACACCAGCGTACAAATTTTTTAACTTCATATACATAAAATAAATTTGCGTCGAATGGGGTCAGCGGTAAAAAAGTATCGACTTCTAATATTTTAAGACGAGCCAAAAATTCATCGATTATACATTTTAATAGTACATTGATTACAGAATCATTTGGTACCAAACAGACACCAGCGTACAAATTTTTTAACTTGCTATACATAAAATAAGGTTGCGTCGCATAGGGTCAGCGGTAAAAAAGTATGGATTTCTAATATTTTAAGACGAGCCTAAAATTCATCGATTATACATTTTAATAGTACATTGATTACAGAATCATTTGGTACCAAACAGACACCAGCGTACAAATTTTTTAACTTGCTATACATAAAATAAGGTTGCGTCGCATAGGGTCAGCGGTAAAAAAGTATGGATTTCTAATATTTTAAGACGAGCCTAAAATTCATCGATTATACATTTTAATAGTACATTGATTACAGAACCATTTGGTACCAAACAGACACCAGCGTACAAATTATATAACTTGATATACATAAAATAAGGTTGCGTCGCATAGGGTCAGCGGTAAAAAAGTATCGATTTCTAATATTTTAAGACGAGCCAAAAATTCATCGATTATACATTTTAATAGTACATTGATTACAGAATCATTTGGTACCAAACAGACACCAGCGTACAAATTTTTTAACATGATATACATAAAATAAGGTTGCGTCGCATAGGGTCAGCGGTAAAAAAGTATGGAATTCTAATATTTTAAGACGAGCCAAAAATTCATCGATTATACATTTTAATAGTACATTGATTACAGAACCATTTGGTACCAAACAGACACCAGCGTACAAATTTTTTAACTTGATATGCATAAAATAATGTTGCGTCGCATAGGGTCAGCGGTAAAAAAGTATGGATTTCTAATATTTTAAGACGAGCCAAAAATTCATCGATTATACATTTTAATAGTACATTGATTACAGAACCATTTGGTACCAAACAGACACCAGCGTACAAATTTTTTAACTTGATATACATAAAATAAGGTTGCGTCGCATAGGGTCAGCGGTAAAAAAGTATCGATTTCTAATATTTTAAGACGAGCCAAAAATTCATCGATTATACATTTTAATAGTACATTGATTACAGAATCTTTTGATACTATGCAGACACCAGCGTACAAATTTTTTAACTTCATATACATAAAATAAAGTTGCGTCGAATGGGGTCAGCGGTAAAAAAGTATCGATTTCTAATATTTTAAGACGAGCCAAAAATTCATCGATTATACATTTTAATAGTACATTGATTACAGAATCATTTGGTACCAAACAGACACCAGCGTACAAATTTTTTAACTTGCTATACATAAAATAAGGTTGCGTCGCATAGGGTCAGCGGTAAAAAAGTATGGATTTCTAATATTTTAAGACGAGCCAAAAATTCATCGATTATACATTTTAATAGTACATTGATTACAGAACCATTTGGTACCAAACGGACACCAGCGTACAAATTTTTTAACTTGATATACATAAAATAAAGTTGCGTCGAATGGGGTCAGCGGTAAAAAAGTATCGATTTCTAATATTTTAAGACGAGCCAAAAATTCATCGATTATACATTTTAATAGTACATTGATTACAGAATCATTTGGTGCTAAACAGACACCAGCGTACAAATTTTTTAACTTGATATACATAAAATAAGGTTGCGTCGCATAGGGTCAGCGGTAAAAAAATATGGATTTCTAATATTTTAAGACGAGCCAAAAATTCATCGATTATACATTTTAATAGTACATTGATTACAGAACCATTTGGTACCAAACAGACACCAGCGTACAAATTTTTTAACTTGATATACATAAAATAAGGTTGCGTCGCATAGGGTCAGCGGTAAAAAAGTATGGAATTCTAATATTTTAAGACGAGCCAAAAATTCATCGATTATACATTTTAATAGTACATTGATTACAGAACCATTTGGTACCAAACAGACACCAGCGTACAAATTTTTTAACTTGATATGCATAAAATAATGTTGCGTCGCATAGGGTCAGCGGTAAAAAAGTATGGATTTCTAATATTTTAAGACGAGCCAAAAATTCATCGATTATACATTTTAATAGTACATTGATTACAGAACCATTTGGTACCAAACAGACACCAGCGTACAAATTTTTTAACTTGATATACATAAAATAAGGTTGCGTCGCATAGGGTCAGCGGTAAAAAAGTATCGATTTCTAATATTTTAAGACGAGCCAAAAATTCATCGATTATACATTTTAATAGTACATTGATTACAGAATCTTTTGATACTATGCAGACACCAGCGTACAAATTTTTTAACTTCATATACATAAAATAAAGTTGCGTCGAATGGGGTCAGCGGTAAAAAAGTATCGATTTCTAATATTTTAAGACGAGCCAAAAATTCATCGATTATACATTTTAATAGTACATTGATTACAGAATCATTTGGTACCAAACAGACACCAGCGTACAAATTTTTTAACTTGCTATACATAAAATAAGGTTGCGTCGCATAGGGTCAGCGGTAAAAAAGTATGGATTTCTAATATTTTAAGACGAGCCAAAAATTCATCGATTATACATTTTAATAGTACATTGATTACAGAACCATTTGGTATCAAACGGACACCAGCGTACAAATTTTTTAACTTGATATACATAAAATAAAGTTGCGTCGAATGGGGTCAGCGGTAAAAAAGTATCGATTTCTAATATTTTAAGACGAGCCAAAAATTCATCGATTATACATTTTAATAGTACATTGATTACAGAATCATTTGGTGCCAAACAGACACCAGCGTACAAATTTTTTAACTTGATATACATAAAATAAGGTTGCGTCGCATAGGATCAGCGGTAAAAAAATATGGATTTCTAATATTTTAAGACGAGCCAAAAATTCATCGATTATACATTTTAATAGTACATTGATTACAGAACCATTTGGTACCAAACAGACACCAGCGTACAAATTTTTTAACTTGATATACATAAAATAAGGTTGCGTCGCATAGGGTCAGCGGTAAAAAAGTATCGATTTCTAATATTTTAAGACGAGCCAAAAATTCATCGATTATACATTTTAATAGTACATTGATTACAGAATCTTTTGATACCATGCAGACACCAGCGTACAAATTTTTTAACTTCATATACATAAAATAAAGTTGCGTCGAATGGGGTCAGCGGTAAAAAAGTATCGATTTCTAATATTTTAAGACGAGCCAAAAATTCATCGATTATACATTTTAATAGTACATTGATTACAGAATCATTTGGTACCAAACAGACACCAGCGTACAAATTTTTTAACTTGATATACATAAAATAAGGTTGCGTCGCATAGGGTCAGCGGTAAAAAAGTATGGATTTCTAATATTTTAAGACGAGCCAAAAATTCATCGATTATACATTTTAATAGTACATTGATTACAGAATCATTTGGTACCAAACAGACACCAGCGTACAAATTTTTTAACTTGCTATACATAAAATAAGGTTGCGTCGCATAGGGTCAGCGGTAAAAAAGTATGGATTTCGAATATTTTAAGACGAGCCAAAAATTCATCGATTATACATTTTAATAGTACATTGATTACAGAACCATTTGGTACCAAACAGACACCAGCGTACAAATTTTTTAACTTGATATACATAAAATAAGGTTGCGTCGCATAGGGTCAGCGGTAAAAAAGTATGGAATTCTAATATTTTAAGACGAGCCAAAAATTCATCGATTATACATTTTAATAGTACATTGATTACAGAACCATTTGGTACCAAACAGACACCAGCGTACAAATTTTTTAACTTGATATACATAAAATAAGGTTGCGTCGCATGGGGTCAGCGGTAAAAAAGTATCGATTTCTAATATTTAAAGACGAGCCAAAAATTCATCCATTATACATTTTAATAGTACATTGATTACAGAATCTTTTGGTACCAAGCAGACAACAGCATACAAACTTTTTCATTTGCTATACATAAATTAAGGATGCGTCGCATAGGGTCAGCGGTAAAAAAGTATCGATTTCTAATATTTTAAGACGAGCCAAAAATTCATCGATTATACATTTTAATAGTACATTGATTACAGAACCATTTGGTACCAAACAGACACCTGCGTACAAATTTTTTAACTTGATATACATAAAATAAGATTGCGTCGCATGAGGTCAGCGGTAAAAAAGTATCGATTTCTAATATTTAAAGACGAGCCAAAAATTCATCCATTATACATTTTAATAGTACATTGATTACAGCATCTTTTGGTACCAAGCAGACAACAGCATACAAACTTTTTCATTTGCTATACATAAATTAAGGATGCGTCGCATAGGGTCAGCGGTAAAAAAGTATCGATTTCTAATATTTTAAGACGAGCCAAAAATTCATCGATTATACATTTTAATAGTGCATTGATTACACAATCATTTGGTACCAAACAGACACCAGCGTACAAATTATTTAACTTGATATACATAAAATAAGGTTGCGTCGCATAGGGTCAGCGGTAAAAAAGTATCGATTTCTAATATTTTAAGACGAGCCAAAAATTCATCGATTATACATTTTAATAGTACATTGATTACAGAACCATTTGGTACCAAACAGACACCAGCGTACAAATTTTTTAACTTGATATACATAAAATAATGTTGCGTCGCATAGGGTCAGCGGTAAAAAAGTATGGATTTCTAATATTTTAAGACGAGCCAAAAATTCATCGATTATACATTTTAATAGTACATTGATTACAGAACCATTTGGTACCAAACAGACACCAGCGTACAAATTTTTTAACTTGATATACATAAAATAAGGTTGCGTCGCATAGGGTCAGCGGTAAAAAAGTATCGATTTCTAATATTTTAAGACGAGCCAAAAATTCATCCATTATACATTTTAATAGTACATTGATTACAGAATCTTTTGGTACCAAGCAGACACCAGCGTACAAATTTTTTAACTTGATATACATAAAATAAGGTTGCGTCGCATAGGGTCAGCGGTAAAAAAGTATCGATTTCTAATATTTTAAGACGAGCCAAAAATTCATCGATTATACATTTTAATAGTACATTGATTACAGAATCATTTGGTACCAAACAGACACCAGCGCACAAATTTTTTAACTTGCTATACATAAAATAAGGTTGCGTCGCATAGGGTCAGCGGTAAAAAAGTATGGATTTCTAATATTTTAAGACGAGCCAAAAATTCATCGATTATACATTTTAATAGTACATTGATTACAGAACCATTTGGTACCAAACGGACACCAGCGTACAAATTTTTTAACTTGATATACATAAAATAAAGTTGCGTCGAATGGGGTCAGCGGTAAAAAAGTATCGATTTCTAATATTTTAAGACGAGCCAAAAATTCATCGATTATACATTTTAATAGTACATTGATTACAGAATCATTTGGTGCCAAACAGACACCAGCGTACAAATTTTTTAACTTGATATACATAAAATAAGGTTGCGTCGCATAGGGTCAGCGGTAAAAAAGTATCGATTTCTAATATTTTAAGACGAGCCAAAAATTCATCGATTATACATTTTAATAGTACATTGATTACAGAATCTTTTGATACCATGCAGACACCAGCGTACAAATTTTTTAATTTCATATACATAAAATAAAGTTGCGTCGAATGGGGTCAGCGGTAAAAAAGTATCGATTTCTAATATTTTAAGACGAGCCAAAAATTCATCGATTATACATTTTAATAGTACATTGATTACAGAATCATTTGGTACCAAACAGACACCAGCGTACAAATTTTTTAACTTGATATACATAAAATAAGGTTGCGTCGCATAGGGTCAGCGGTAAAAAAGTATGGATTTCTAATATTTTAAGACGAGCCAAAAATTCATCGATTATACATTTTAATAGTACATTGATTACAGAACCATTTGGTACCAAACAGACACCAGCGTACAAATTTTTAACTTGATATACATAAAATAAAGTTGCGTCGAATGGGGTCAGCGGTAAAAAAGTATCGATTTCTAATATTTTAAGACGAGCCAAAAATTCATCGATTATACATTTTAATAGTACATTGTTTACACAATCATTTGGTACCAAACAGACACCAGCGTACAAATTATTTAACTTGATATACATAAAATAAGGTTGCGTCGCATAGGGTCAGCGGTAAAAAAGTATCGATTTCTAATATTTTAAGACGAGCCAAAAATTCATCGATTATACATTTTAATAGTACATTGATTAGAAGAATCATTTGGTACCAAACAGACACCAGCGTACAAATTTTTTAACTTGCTATACATAAAATAAGGTTGCGTCGCATAGGGTCAGCGGTAAAAAAGTATGGATTTCGAATATTTTAAGACGAGCCAAAAATTCATCGATTATACATTTTAATAGTACATTGATTACAGAACCATTTGGTACCAAACAGACACCAGCGTACAAATTTTTTAACTTGATATACATAAAATAAAGTTGCGTCGAATGGGGTCAGCGGTAAAAAAGTATCGATTTCTAATATTTTAAGACGAGCCAAAAATTCATCGATTATACATTTTAATAGTACATTGATTACAGAACCATTTGGTACCAAACAGACACCAGCGTACAAATTTTTTAACTTGATATACATAAAATAAGGTTGCGTCGCATGGGGTCAGCGGTAAAAAAGTATCGATTTCTAATATTTAAAGACGAGCCAAAAATTCATCCATTATACATTTTAATAGTACATTGATTACAGAATCTTTTGGTACCAAGCAGACAACAGCATACAAACATTTTCATTTGCTATACATAAAATAAGGTTGCGTCGCATAGGGTCAGCGGTAAAAAAGTATGGATTTCGAATATTTTAAGACGAGCCAAAAATTCATCGATTATACATTTTAATAGTACATTGATTACAGAATCATTTGGTACCAAACAGACACCAGCGTACAAATTTTTTAACTTGATATACATAAAATAATGTTGCGTCGCATAGGGTCAGCGGTAAAAAAGTATGGATTTCTAATATTTTAAGACGAGCCAAAAATTCATCGATTATACATTTTAATAGTACATTGATTACAGAACCATTTGGTACCAAACAGACACCAGCGTACAAATTTTTTAACTTGATATACATAAAATAATGTTGCGTCGCATAGGGTCAGCGGTAAAAAAGTATGGATTTCTAATATTTTAAGACGAGCCAAAAATTCATCGATTATACATTTTAATAGTACATTGATTACAGAACCATTTGGTATCAAACAGACACCAGCGTACAAATTTTTTAACTTGATATACATAAAATAAGGTTGCGTCGCATAGGGTCAGCGGTAAAAAAGTATCGATTTCTAATATTTTAAGACGAGCCAAAAATTCATCGATTATACATTTTAATAGTACATTGATTACAGAATCTTTTGATACTATGCAGACACCAGCGTACAAATTTTTTAACTTCATATACATAAAATAAAGTTGCGTCGAATGGGGTCAGCGGTAAAAAAGTATCGATTTCTAATATTTTAAGACGAGCCAAAAATTCATCGATTATACATTTTAATAGTACATTGATTACAGAATCATTTGGTGCTAAACAGACACCAGCGTACAAATTTTTTAACTTGATATACATAAAATAAGGTTGCGTCGCATAGGGTCAGCGGTAAAAAAATATGGATTTCTAATATTTTAAGACGAGCCAAAAATTCATCGATTATACATTTTAATAGTACATTGATTACAGAACCATTTGGTACCAAACAGACACCAGCGTACAAATTTTTTAACTTGATATACATAAAATAAGGTTGCGTCGCATAGGGTCAGCGGTAAAAAAGTATGGAATTCTAATATTTTAAGACGAGCCAAAAATTCATCGATTATACATTTTAATAGTACATTGATTACAGAACCATTTGGTACCAAACAGACACCAGCGTACAAATTTTTTAACTTGATATGCATAAAATAATGTTGCGTCGCATAGGGTCAGCGGTAAAAAAGTATGGATTTCTAATATTTTAAGACGAGCCAAAAATTCATCGATTATACATTTTAATAGTACATTGATTACAGAACCATTTGGTACCAAACAGACACCAGCGTACAAATTTTTTAACTTGATATACATAAAATAAGGTTGCGTCGCATAGGGTCAGCGGTAAAAAAGTATCGATTTCTAATATTTTAAGACGAGCCAAAAATTCATCGATTATACATTTTAATAGTACATTGATTACAGAATCTTTTGATACTATGCAGACACCAGCGTACAAATTTTTTAACTTCATATACATAAAATAAAGTTGCGTCGAATGGGGTCAGCGGTAAAAAAGTATCGATTTCTAATATTTTAAGACGAGCCAAAAATTCATCGATTATACATTTTAATAGTACATTGATTACAGAATCATTTGGTACCAAACAGACACCAGCGTACAAATTTTTTAACTTGCTATACATAAAATAAGGTTGCGTCGCATAGGGTCAGCGGTAAAAAAGTATGGATTTCTAATATTTTAAGACGAGCCAAAAATTCATCGATTATACATTTTAATAGTACATTGATTACAGAACCATTTGGTACCAAACGGACACCAGCTTACAAATTTTTTAACTTGATATACATAAAATAAAGTTGCGTCGAATGGGGTCAGCGGTAAAAAAGTATCGATTTCTAATATTTTAAGACGAGCCAAAAATTCATCGATTATACATTTTAATAGTACATTGATTACAGAATCATTTGGTGCCAAACAGACACCAGCGTACAAATTTTTTAACTTGATATACATAAAATAAGGTTGCGTCGCATAGGATCAGCGGTAAAAAAATATGGATTTCTAATATTTTAAGACGAGCCAAAAATTCATCGATTATACATTTTAATAGTACATTGATTACAGAACCATTTGGTACCAAACAGACACCAGCGTACAAATTTTTTAACTTGATATACATAAAATAAGGTTGCGTCGCATAGGGTCAGCGGTAAAAAAGTATCGATTTCTAATATTTTAAGACGAGCCAAAAATTCATCGATTATACATTTTAATAGTACATTGATTACAGAATCATTTGGTGCTAAACAGACACCAGCGTACAAATTTTTTAACTTGATATACATAAAATAAGGTTGCGTCGCATAGGGTCAGCGGTAAAAAAATATGGATTTCTAATATTTTAAGACGAGCCAAAAATTCATCGATTATACATTTTAATAGTACATTGATTACAGAACCATTTGGTACCAAACAGACACCAGCGTACAAATTTTTTAACTTGATATACATAAAATAAGGTTGCGTCGCATAGGGTCAGCGGTAAAAAAGTATGGAATTCTAATATTTTAAGACGAGCCAAAAATTCATCGATTATACATTTTAATAGTACATTGATTACAGAACCATTTGGTACCAAACAGACACCAGCGTACAAATTTTTTAACTTGATATGCATAAAATAATGTTGCGTCGCATAGGGTCAGCGGTAAAAAAGTATGGATTTCTAATATTTTAAGACGAGCCAAAAATTCATCGATTATACATTTTAATAGTACATTGATTACAGAACCATTTGGTACCAAACAGACACCAGCGTACAAATTTTTTAACTTGATATACATAAAATAAGGTTGCGTCGCATAGGGTCAGCGGTAAAAAAGTATCGATTTCTAATATTTTAAGACGAGCCAAAAATTCATCGATTATACATTTTAATAGTACATTGATTACAGAATCTTTTGATACTATGCAGACACCAGCGTACAAATTTTTTAACTTCATATACATAAAATAAAGTTGCGTCGAATGGGGTCAGCGGTAAAAAAGTATCGATTTCTAATATTTTAAGACGAGCCAAAAATTCATCGATTATACATTTTAATAGTACATTGATTACAGAATCATTTGGTACCAAACAGACACCAGCGTACAAATTTTTTAACTTGCTATACATAAAATAAGGTTGCGTCGCATAGGGTCAGCGGTAAAAAAGTATGGATTTCTAATATTTTAAGACGAGCCAAAAATTCATCGATTATACATTTTAATAGTACATTGATTACAGAACCATTTGGTACCAAACGGACACCAGCGTACAAATTTTTTAACTTGATATACATAAAATAAAGTTGCGTCGAATGGGGTCAGCGGTAAAAAAGTATCGATTTCTAATATTTTAAGACGAGCCAAAAATTCATCGATTATACATTTTAATAGTACATTGATTACAGAATCATTTGGTGCCAAACAGACACCAGCGTACAAATTTTTTAACTTGATATACATAAAATAAGGTTGCGTCGCATAGGATCAGCGGTAAAAAAATATGGATTTCTAATATTTTAAGACGAGCCAAAAATTCATCGATTATACATTTTAATAGTACATTGATTACAGAACCATTTGGTACCAAACAGACACCAGCGTACAAATTTTTTAACTTGATATACATAAAATAAGGTTGCGTCGCATAGGGTCAGCGGTAAAAAAGTATCGATTTCTAATATTTTAAGACGAGCCAAAAATTCATCGATTATACATTTTAATAGTACATTGATTACAGAATCTTTTGATACCATGCAGACACCAGCGTACAAATTTTTTAACTTCATATACATAAAATAAAGTTGCGTCGAATGGGGTCAGCGGTAAAAAAGTATCGATTTCTAATATTTTAAGACGAGCCAAAAATTCATCGATTATACATTTTAATAGTACATTGATTACAGAATCATTTGGTACCAAACAGACACCAGCGTACAAATTTTTTAACTTGATATACATAAAATAAGGTTGCGTCGCATAGGGTCAGCGGTAAAAAAGTATGGAATTCTAATATTTTAAGACGAGCCAAAAATTCATCGATTATACATTTTAATAGTACATTGATTACAGAACCATTTGGTACCAAACAGACACCAGCGTACAAATTTTTTAACTTGATATGCATAAAATAATGTTGCGTCGCATAGGGTCAGCGGTAAAAAAGTATGGATTTCTAATATTTTAAGACGAGCCAAAAATTCATCGATTATACATTTTAATAGTACATTGATTACAGAACCATTTGGTACCAAACAGACACCAGCGTACAAATTTTTTAACTTGATATACATAAAATAAGGTTGCGTCGCATAGGGTCAGCGGTAAAAAAGTATCGATTTCTAATATTTTAAGACGAGCCAAAAATTCATCGATTATACATTTTAATAGTACATTGATTACAGAATCTTTTGATACTATGCAGACACCAGCGTACAAATTTTTTAACTTCATATACATAAAATAAAGTTGCGTCGAATGGGGTCAGCGGTAAAAAAGTATCGATTTCTAATATTTTAAGACGAGCCAAAAATTCATCGATTATACATTTTAATAGTACATTGATTACAGAATCATTTGGTACCAAACAGACACCAGCGTACAAATTTTTTAACTTGCTATACATAAAATAAGGTTGCGTCGCATAGGGTCAGCGGTAAAAAAGTATGGATTTCTAATATTTTAAGACGAGCCAAAAATTCATCGATTATACATTTTAATAGTACATTGATTACATAACCATTTGGTACCAAACGGACACCAGCGTACAAATTTTTTAACTTGATATACATAAAATAAAGTTGCGTCGAATGGGGTCAGCGGTAAAAAAGTATCGATTTCTAATATTTTAAGACGAGCCAAAAATTCATCGATTATACATTTTAATAGTACATTGATTACAGAATCATTTGGTGCCAAACAGACACCAGCGTACAAATTTTTTAACTTGATATACATAAAATAAGGTTGCGTCGCATAGGATCAGCGGTAAAAAAATATGGATTTCTAATATTTTAAGACGAGCCAAAAATTCATCGATTATACATTTTAATAGTACATTGATTACAGAACCATTTGGTACCAAACAGACACCAGCGTACAAATTTTTTAACTTGATATACATAAAATAAGGTTGCGTCGCATAGGGTCAGCGGTAAAAAAGTATCGATTTCTAATATTTTAAGACGAGCCAAAAATTCATCGATTATACATTTTAATAGTACATTGATTACAGAATCTTTTGATACCATGCAGACACCAGCGTACAAATTTTTTAACTTCATATACATAAAATAAAGTTGCGTCGAATGGGGTCAGCGGTAAAAAAGTATCGATTTCTAATATTTTAAGACGAGCCAAAAATTCATCGATTATACATTTTAATAGTACATTGATTACAGAATCATTTGGTACCAAACAGACACCAGCGTACAAATTTTTTAACTTGATATACATAAAATAAGGTTGCGTCGCATAGGGTCAGCGGTAAAAAAGTATGGATTTCTAATATTTTAAGACGAGCCAAAAATTCATCGATTATACATTTTAATAGTACATTGATTACAGAACCATTTGGTACCAAACAGACACCAGCGTACAAATTTTTAACTTGATATACATAAAATAAAGTTGCGTCGAATGGGGTCAGCGGTAAAAAAGTATCGATTTCTAATATTTTAAGACGAGCCAAAAATTCATCGATTATACATTTTAATAGTACATTGTTTACACAATCATTTGGTACCAAACAGACACCAGCGTACAAATTATTTAACTTGATATACATAAAATAAGGTTGCGTCGCATAGGGTCAGCGGTAAAAAAGTATCGATTTCTAATATTTTAAGACGAGCCAAAAATTCATCGATTATACATTTTAATAGTACATTGATTACAGAATCATTTGGTACCAAACAGACACCAGCGTACAAATTTTTTAACTTGCTATACATAAAATAAGGTTGCGTCGCATAGGGTCAGCGGTAAAAAAGTATGGATTTCGAATATTTTAAGACGAGCCAAAAATTCATCGATTATACATTTTAATAGTACATTGATTACAGAACCATTTGGTACCAAACAGACACCAGCGTACAAATTTTTTAACTTGATATACATAAAATAAGGTTGCGTCGCATAGGGTCAGCGGTAAAAAAGTATGGAATTCTAATATTTTAAGACGAGCCAAAAATTCATCGATTATACATTTTAATAGTACATTGATTACAGAACCATTTGGTACCAAACAGACACCAGCGTACAAATTTTTTAACTTGATATACATAAAATAAGGTTGCGTCGCATGGGGTCAGCGGTAAAAAAGTATCGATTTCTAATATTTAAAGACGAGCCAAAAATTCATCCATTATACATTTTAATAGTACATTGATTACAGAATCTTTTGGTACCAAGCAGACAACAGCATACAAACTTTTTCATTTGCTATACATAAATTAAGGATGCGTCGCATAGGGTCAGCGGTAAAAAAGTATCGATTTCTAATATTTTAAGACGAGCCAAAAATTCATCGATTATACATTTTAATAGTACATTGATTACAGAACCATTTGGTACCAAACAGACACCTGCGTACAAATTTTTTAACTTGATATACATAAAATAAGATTGCGTCGCATGAGGTCAGCGGTAAAAAAGTATCGATTTCTAATATTTAAAGACGAGCCAAAAATTCATCCATTATACATTTTAATAGTACATTGATTACAGCATCTTTTGGTACCAAGCAGACAACAGCATACAAACTTTTTCATTTGCTATACATAAATTAAGGATGCGTCGCATAGGGTCAGCGGTAAAAAAGTATCGATTTCTAATATTTTAAGACGAGCCAAAAATTCATCGATTATACATTTTAATAGTGCATTGATTACACAATCATTTGGTACCAAACAGACACCAGCGTACAAATTATTTAACTTGATATACATAAAATAAGGTTGCGTCGCATAGGGTCAGCGGTAAAAAAGTATCGATTTCTAATATTTTAAGACGAGCCAAAAATTCATCGATTATACATTTTAATAGTACATTGATTACAGAACCATTTGGTACCAAACAGACACTAGCGTACAAATTTTTTAACTTGATATACATAAAATAAAGTTGCGTCGAATGGGGTCAGCGGTAAAAAAGTATCGATTTCTAATATTTTAAGACGAGCCAAAAATTCATCGATTATACATTTTAATAGTACATTGATTACAGAATCATTTGGTACCAAACAGACACTAGCGTACAAATTTTTTAACTTGATATACATAAAATAAAGTTGCGTCGAATGGGGTCAGCGGTAAAAAAGTATCGATTTTTAATATTTAAAGACGAGCCAAAAATTCATCCATTATACATTTTAATAGTACATTGATTACAGAATCTTTTGGTACCAAGCAGACACCAGCGTACAAATTTTTTAACTTGATATACATAAAATAAGGTTGCGTCGCATAGGGTCAGCGGTAAAAAAGTATCGATTTCTAATATTTTAAGACGAGCCAAAAATTCATCGATTATACATTTTAATAGTACATTGATTACAGAATCATTTGGTACCAAACAGACACCAGCGTACAAATTTTTTAACTTGCTATACATAAAATAAGGTTGCGTCGCATAGGGTCAGCGGTAAAAAAGTATGGATTTCGAATATTTTAAGACGAGCCAAAAATTCATCGATTATACATTTTAATAGTACATTGATTACAGAACCATTTGGTACCAAACAGACACCAGCGTACAAATTTTTTAACTTGATATACATAAAATAAGGTTGCGTCGCATAGGGTCAGCGGTAAAAAAGTATCGATTTCTAATATTTTAAGACGAGCCAAAAATTCATCGATTATACATTTTAATAGTACATTGATTACAGAATCTTTTGATACTATGCAGACACCAGCGTACAAATACATAAAATAAGGTTGCGTCGCATAGGGTCAGCGGTAAAAAAGTATCGATTTCTAATATTTTAAGACGAGCCAAAAATTCATCGATTATACATTTTAATAGTACATTGATTACAGAATCTTTTGATACCATGCAGACACCAGCGTACAAATTTTTTAACTTCATATACATAAAATAAAGTTGCGTCGAATGGGGTCAGCGGTAAAAAAGTATCGATTTCTAATATTTTAAGACGAGCCAAAAATTCATCGATTATACATTTTAATAGTACATTGATTACAGAACCATTTGGTACCAAACAGACACCAGCGTACAAATTTTTTAACTTGATATACATAAAATAATGTTGCGTCGCATAGGGTCAGCGGTAAAAAAGTATGGATTTCTAATATTTTAAGACGAGCCAAAAATTCATCGATTATACATTTTAATAGTACATTGATTACAGAACCATTTGGTACCAAACAGACACCAGCGTACAAATTTTTTAACTTGATATACATAAAATAAGGTTGCGTCGCATAGGGTCAGCGGTAAAAAAGTATCGATTTCTAATATTTTAAGACGAGCCAAAAATTCATCGATTATACATTTTAATAGTACATTGATTACAGAATCTTTTGATACTATGCAGACACCAGCGTACAAATTTTTTAACTTCATATACATAAAATAAAGTTGCGTCGAATGGGGTCAGCGGTAAAAAAGTATCGATTTCTAATATTTTAAGACGAGCCAAAAATTCATCGATTATACATTTTAATAGTACATTGATTACAGAATCATTTGGTACCAAACAGACACCAGCGCACAAATTTTTTAACTTGCTATACATAAAATAAGGTTGCGTCGCATAGGGTCAGCGGTAAAAAAGTATGGATTTCTAATATTTTAAGACGAGCCAAAAATTCATCGATTATACATTTTAATAGTACATTGATTACAGAACTATTTGGTACCAAACGGACACCAGCGTACAAATTTTTTAACTTGATATACATAAAATAAAGTTGCGTCGAATGGGGTCAGCGGTAAAAAAGTATCGATTTCTAATATTTTAAGACGAGCCAAAAATTCATCGATTATACATTTTAATAGTACATTGATTACAGAATCATTTGGTGCCAAACAGACACCAGCGTACAAATTTTTTAACTTGATATACATAAAATAAGGTTGCGTCGCATAGGGTCAGCGGTAAAAAAGTATCGATTTCTAATATTTTAAGACGAGCCAAAAATTCATCGATTATACATTTTAATAGTACATTGATTACAGAATCTTTTGATACCATGCAGACACCAGCGTACAAATTTTTTAATTTCATATACATAAAATAAAGTTGCGTCGAATGGGGTCAGCGGTAAAAAAGTATCGATTTCTAATATTTTAAGACGAGCCAAAAATTCATCGATTATACATTTTAATAGTACATTGATTAGAAGAATCATTTGGTACCAAACAGACACCAGCGTACAAATTTTTTAACTTGCTATACATAAAATAAGGTTGCGTCGCATAGGGTCAGCGGTAAAAAAGTATGGATTTCGAATATTTTAAGACGAGCCAAAAATTCATCGATTATACATTTTAATAGTACATTGATTACAGAACCATTTGGTACCAAACAGACACCAGCGTACAAATTTTTTAACTTGATATACATAAAATAAAGTTGCGTCGAATGGGGTCAGCGGTAAAAAAGTATCGATTTCTAATATTTTAAGACGAGCCAAAAATTCATCGATTATACATTTTAATAGTACATTGATTACAGAACCATTTGGTACCAAACAGACACCAGCGTACAAATTTTTTAACTTGATATACATAAAATAAGGTTGCGTCGCATGGGGTCAGCGGTAAAAAAGTATCGATTTCTAATATTTAAAGACGAGCCAAAAATTCATCCATTATACATTTTAATAGTACATTGATTACAGAATCTTTTGGTACCAAGCAGACAACAGCATACAAACATTTTCATTTGCTATACATAAAATAAGGTTGCGTCGCATAGGGTCAGCGGTAAAAAAGTATGGATTTCGAATATTTTAAGACGAGCCAAAAATTCATCGATTATACATTTTAATAGTACATTGATTACAGAATCATTTGGTACCAAACAGACACCAGCGTACAAATTTTTTAACTTGATATACATAAAATAAGGTTGCGTCGCATAGGGTCAGCGGTAAAAAAGTATGGAATTCTAATATTTTAAGACGAGCCAAAAATTCATCGATTATACATTTTAATAGTACATTGATTACAGAACCATTTGGTACCAAACAGACACCAGCGTACAAATTTTTTAACTTGATATACATAAAATAAGGTTGCGTCGCATGGGGTCAGCGGTAAAAAAGTATCGATTTCTAATATTTAAAGACGAGCCAAAAATTCATCCATTATACATTTTAATAGTACATTGATTACAGAATCTTTTGGTACCAAGCAGACAACAGCATACAAACATTTTCATTTGCTATACATAAATTAAGGATGCGTCGCATAGGGTCAGCGGTAAAAAAGTATCGATTTCTAATATTTTAAGACGAGCCAAAAATTCATCGATTATACATTTTAATAGTACATTGATTACAGAACCATTTGGAACCAAACAGACACCTGCGTACAAATTTTTTAACTTGATATACATAAAATAAGATTGCGTCGCATGAGGTCAGCGGTAAAAAAGTATCGATTTCTAATATTTAAAGACGAGCCAAAAATTCATCCATTATACATTTTAATAGTACATTGATTACAGAATCTTTTGGTACCAAGCAGACAACAGCATACAAACTTTTTCATTTGCTATACATAAATTAAGGATGCGTCGCATAGGGTCAGCGGTAAAAAAGTATCGATTTCTAATATTTTAAGACGAGCCAAAAATTCATCGATTATACATTTTAATAGTGCATTGATTACACAATCATTTGGTACCAAACAGACACCAGCGTACAAATTATTTAACTTGATATACATAAAATAAGGTTGCGTCGCATAGGGTCAGCGGTAAAAAAGTATCGATTTCTAATATTTTAAGACGAGCCAAAAATTCATCGATTATACATTTTAATAGTACATTGATTACAGAACCATTTGGTACCAAACAGACACTAGCGTACAAATTTTTTAACTTGATATACATAAAATAAAGTTGCGTCGAATGGGGTCAGCGGTAAAAAAGTATCGATTTCTAATATTTTAAGACGAGCCAAAAATTCATCGATTATACATTTTAATAGTACATTGATTACAGAATCATTTGGTACCAAACAGACACTAGCGTACAAATTTTTTAACTTGATATACATAAAATAAAGTTGCGTCGAATGGGGTCAGCGGTAAAAAAGTATCGATTTCTAATATTTAAAGACGAGCCAAAAATTCATCCATTATACATTTTAATAGTACATTGATTACAGAATCTTTTGGTACCAAGCAGACAACAGCATACAAACTTTTTCATTTGCTATACATAAATTAAGGATGCGTCGCATAGGGTCAGCGGTAAAAAAGTATCGATTTCTAATATTTTAAGACGAGCCAAAAATTCATCGATTATACATTTTAATAGTACATTGATTACAGAATCTTTTGATATGCAGACACCAGCGTACAAATTTTTTAACTTCATATACATAAAATAAAGTTGCGTCGAATGGGGTCAGCGGTAAAAAAGTATCGACTTCTAATATTTTAAGACGAGCCAAAAATTCATCGATTATACATTTTAATAGTACATTGATTACAGAATCTTTTGGTACCAAACAGACACCAGCGTACAAATTTTTTAACTTGATATACATAAAATAAGGTTGCGTCGCATAGGGTCAGCGGTAAAAAAGTATGGATTTCTAATATTTTAAGACGAGCCAAAAATTCATCGATTATACATTTTAATAGTACATTGATTACAGAACCATTTGGTACCAAACAGACACCAGCGTACAAATTTTTAACTTGATATACAAAAAATAAAATTGCGTCGAATGGGGTCAGCGGTAAAAAAGTATCGATTTCTAATATTTTAAGACGAGCCAAAAATTCATCGATTATACATTTTAATAGTACATTGATTACAGAATCATTTGGTACCAAACAGACACCAGCGTACAAATTTTTTAACTTGATATACATAAAATAAGGTTGCGTCGCATAGGGTCAGCGGTAAAAAAGTATGGATTTCTAATATTTTAAGACGAGCCAAAAATTCATCGATTATACATTTTAATAGTACATTGATTACAGAACCATTTGGTACCAAACAGACACCAGCGTACAAATTTTTTAACTTGATATACATAAAATAAGGTTGCGTCGCATAGGGTCAGCGGTAAAAAAGTATCGATTTCTAATATTTTAAGACGAGCCAAAAATTCATCGATTATACATTTTAATAGTACATTGATTACAGAATCTTTTGATACTATGCAGACACCAGCGTACAAATTTTTTAACTTCATATACATAAAATAAAGTTGCGTCGAATGGGGTCAGCGGTAAAAAAGTATCGACTTCTAATATTTTAAGACGAGCCAAAAATTCATCGATTATACATTTTAATAGTACATTGATTACAGAATCATTTGGTACCAAACAGACACCAGCGTACAAATTTTTTAACTTGATATACATAAAATAAGGTTGCGTCGCATAGGGTCAGCGGTAAAAAAGTATGGATTTCTAATATTTTAAGACGAACCAAAAATTCATCGATTATACATTTTAATAGTACATTGATTACAGAACCATTTGGTACCAAACAGACACCAGCGTACAAATTTTTAACTTGATATACATAAAATAAAGTTGCGTCGAATGGGGTCAGCGGTAAAAAAGTATCGATTTCTAATATTTAAAGACGAGCCAAAAATTCATCGATTATACATTCTAATAGTACATTGATTACAGAATCATTTGGTACCAAACAGACACCAGCGTACAAATTTTTTATCTTGCTATACATAAAATAAGGTTGCGTCGCATAGGGTCAGCGGTAAAAAAGTATGGATTTCTAATATTTTAAGACGAGCCAAAAATTCATCGATTATACATTTTAATAGTACATTGATTACACAATCATTTGGTACCAAACAGACACCAGCGTACAAATTATTTAACTTGATATACATAAAATAAAGTTGCGTCGAATGGGGTCAGCGGTAAAAAAGTATGGATTTCTAATATTTTAAGACGAGCCAAAAATTCATCGATTATACATTTTAAGTACATTGATTACAGAATCATTTGGTACCAAACAGACACCAGCGTACAAATTTTTTAACTTGATATACATAAAATAAGGTTGCGTCGCTTAGGGTCAGCGGTAAAAAAGTATGGATTTCTAATATTTTAAGACGAGCCAAAAATTCATCGATTATACATTTTAATAGTACATTGATTACAGAACCATTTGGTACCAAACAGACACCAGCGTAGAAATTTTTTAACTTGATATACATAAAATAAGGTTGCGTCGCATAGGGTCAGCGGTAAAAAAGTATCGATTTCTAATATTTTAAGACGAGCCAAAAATTCATCGATTATACATTTTAATAGTACATTGATTACAGAATCTTTTGATACTATGCAGACACCAGCGTACAAATTTTTTAACTTCATATACATAAAATAAAGTTGCGTCGAATGGGGTCAGCGGTAAAAAAGTATCGACTTCTAATATTTTAAGACGAGCCAAAAATTCATCGATTATACATTTTAATAGTACATTGATTACAGAATCATTTGGTACCAAACAGACACCAGCGTACAAATTTTTTAACTTGATATACATAAAATAAGGTTGCGTCGCATAGGGTCAGCGGTAAAAAAGTATGGATTTCTAATATTTTAAGACGAGCCAAAAATTCATCGATTATACATTTTAATAGTACATTGATTACAGAACCATTTGGTACCAAACAGACACCAGCGTACAAATTTTTAACTTGATATACATAAAATAAAGTTGCGTCGAATGGGGTCAGCGGTAAAAAAGTATCGATTTCTAATATTTTATGACGAGCCAAAAATTCATCGATTATACATTTTAATAGTACATTGATTACAGAACCATTTGGTACCAAACAGACACTAGCGTACAAATTTTTTAACTTGATATACATAAAATAAAGTTGCGTCGAATGGGGTCAGCGGTAAAAAAGTATCGATTTCTAATATTTTAAGACGAGCCAAAAATTCATCGATTATATATTTTAATAGTACATTGATTACAGAATCTTTTGATACTATGCAGACACCAGCGTACAAATTTTTTAACTTCATATACATAAAATAAAGTTGCGTCGAATGGGGTCAGCGGTAAAAAAGTATCGACTTCTAATATTTTAAGACGAGCCAAAAATTCATCGATTATACATTTTAATAGTACATTGATTACAGAATCATTTGGTACCAAACAGACACCAGCGTACAAATTTTTTAACTTGATATACATAAAATAAGGTTGCGTCGCATAGGGTCAGCGGTAAAAAAGTATGGATTTCTAATATTTTAAGACGAGCCAAAAATTCATCGATTATACATTTTAATAGTACATTGATTACAGAATCATTTGGTGCCAAACAGACACCAGCGTACAAATTTTTTAACTTGATATACATAAAATAAGGTTGCGTCGCATAGGGTCAGCGGTAAAAAAGTATCGATTTCTAATATTTTAAGACGAGCCAAAAATTCATCGATTATACATTTTAATAGTACATTGATTACAGAATCTTTTGATACCATGCAGACACCAGCGTACAAATTTTTTAACTTCATATACATAAAATAAAGTTGCGTCGAATGGGGTCAGCGGTAAAAAAGTATCGATTTCTAATATTTTAAGACGAGCCAAAAATTCATCGATTATACATTTTAATAGTACATTGATTACAGAATCATTTGGTACCAAACAGACACCAGCGTACAAATTTTTTAACTTGATATAGATAAAATAAGGTTGCGTCGCATAGGGTCAGCGGTAAAAAAGTATGGATTTCTAATATTTTAAGACGAGCCAAAAATTCATCGATTATACATTTTAATAGTACATTGATTACAGAACCATTTGGTACCAAACAGACACCAGCGTACAAATTTTTAACTTGATATACATAAAATAAAGTTGCGTCGAATGGGGTCAGCGGTAAAAAAGTATCGATTTCTAATATTTTAAGACGAGCCAAAAATTCATCGATTATACATTTTAATAGTACATTGTTTACACAATCATTTGGTACCAAACAGACACCAGCGTACAAATTATTTAACTTGATATACATAAAATAAGGTTGCGTCGCATAGGGTCAGCGGTAAAAAAGTATCGATTTCTAATATTTTAAGACGAGCCAAAAATTCATCGATTATACATTTTAATAGTACATTGATTAGAAGAATCATTTGGTACCAAACAGACACCAGCGTACAAATTTTTTAACTTGCTATACATAAAATAAGGTTGCGTCGCATAGGGTCAGCGGTAAAAAAGTATGGATTTCGAATATTTTAAGACGAGCCAAAAATTCATCGATTATACATTTTAATAGTACATTGATTACAGAACCATTTGGTACCAAACAGACACCAGCGTACAAATTTTTTAACTTGATATACATAAAATAAAGTTGCGTCGAATGGGGTCAGCGGTAAAAAAGTATCGATTTCTAATATTTTAAGACGAGCCAAAAATTCATCGATTATACATTTTAATAGTACATTGATTACAGAACCATTTGGTACCAAACAGACACCAGCGTACAAATTTTTTAACTTGATATACATAAAATAAGGTTGCGTCGCATGGGGTCAGCGGTAAAAAAGTATCGATTTCTAATATTTAAAGACGAGCCAAAAATTCATCCATTATACATTTTAATAGTACATTGATTACAGAATCTTTTGGTACCAAGCAGACAACAGCATACAAACATTTTCATTTGCTATACATAAAATAAGGTTGCGTCGCATAGGGTCAGCGGTAAAAAAGTATGGATTTCGAATATTTTAAGACGAGCCAAAAATTCATCGATTATACATTTTAATAGTACATTGATTACAGAATCATTTGGTACCAAACAGACACCAGCGTACAAATTTTTTAACTTGATATACATAAAATAAGGTTGCGTCGCATAGGGTCAGCGGTAAAAAAGTATGGAATTCTAATATTTTAAGACGAGCCAAAAATTCATCGATTATACATTTTAATAGTACATTGATTACAGAACCATTTGGTACCAAACAGACACCAGCGTACAAATTTTTTAACTTGATATACATAAAATAAGGTTGCGTCGCATGGGGTCAGCGGTAAAAAAGTATCGATTTCTAATATTTAAAGACGAGCCAAAAATTCATCCATTATACATTTTAATAGTACATTGATTACAGAATCTTTTGGTACCAAGCAGACAACAGCATACAAACATTTTCATTTGCTATACATAAATTAAGGATGCGTCGCATAGGGTCAGCGGTAAAAAAGTATCGATTTCTAATATTTTAAGACGAGCCAAAAATTCATCGATTATACATTTTAATAGTACATTGATTACAGAACCATTTGGAACCAAACAGACACCTGCGTACAAATTTTTTAACTTGATATACATAAAATAAGATTGCGTCGCATGAGGTCAGCGGTAAAAAAGTATCGATTTCTAATATTTAAAGACGAGCCAAAAATTCATCCATTATACATTTTAATAGTACATTGATTACAGAATCTTTTGGTACCAAGCAGACAACAGCATACAAACTTTTTCATTTGCTATACATAAATTAAGGATGCGTCGCATAGGGTCAGCGGTAAAAAAGTATCGATTTCTAATATTTTAAGACGAGCCAAAAATTCATCGATTATACATTTTAATAGTGCATTGATTACACAATCATTTGGTACCAAACAGACACCAGCGTACAAATTATTTAACTTGATATACATAAAATAAGGTTGCGTCGCATAGGGTCAGCGGTAAAAAAGTATCGATTTCTAATATTTTAAGACGAGCCAAAAATTCATCGATTATACATTTTAATAGTACATTGATTACAGAACCATTTGGTACCAAACAGACACTAGCGTACAAATTTTTTAACTTGATATACATAAAATAAAGTTGCGTCGAATGGGGTCAGCGGTAAAAAAGTATCGATTTCTAATATTTTAAGACGAGCCAAAAATTCATCGATTATACATTTTAATAGTACATTGATTACAGAATCATTTGGTACCAAACAGACACTAGCGTACAAATTTTTTAACTTGATATACATAAAATAAAGTTGCGTCGAATGGGGTCAGCGGTAAAAAAGTATCGATTTCTAATATTTAAAGACGAGCCAAAAATTCATCCATTATACATTTTAATAGTACATTGATTACAGAATCTTTTGGTACCAAGCAGACAACAGCATACAAACTTTTTCATTTGCTATACATAAATTAAGGATGCGTCGCATAGGGTCAGCGGTAAAAAAGTATCGATTTCTAATATTTTAAGACGAGCCAAAAATTCATCGATTATACATTTTAATAGTACATTGATTACAGAATCTTTTGATATGCAGACACCAGCGTACAAATTTTTTAACTTCATATACATAAAATAAAGTTGCGTCGAATGGGGTCAGCGGTAAAAAAGTATCGACTTCTAATATTTTAAGACGAGCCAAAAATTCATCGATTATACATTTTAATAGTACATTGATTACAGAATCTTTTGGTACCAAACAGACACCAGCGTACAAATTTTTTAACTTGATATACATAAAATAAGGTTGCGTCGCATAGGGTCAGCGGTAAAAAAGTATGGATTTCTAATATTTTAAGACGAGCCAAAAATTCATCGATTATACATTTTAATAGTACATTGATTACAGAACCATTTGGTACCAAACAGACACCAGCGTACAAATTTTTAACTTGATATACAAAAAATAAAATTGCGTCGAATGGGGTCAGCGGTAAAAAAGTATCGATTTCTAATATTTTAAGACGAGCCAAAAATTCATCGATTATACATTTTAATAGTACATTGATTACAGAATCATTTGGTACCAAACAGACACCAGCGTACAAATTTTTTAACTTGATATACATAAAATAAGGTTGCGTCGCATAGGGTCAGCGGTAAAAAAGTATGGATTTCTAATATTTTAAGACGAGCCAAAAATTCATCGATTATACATTTTAATAGTACATTGATTACAGAACCATTTGGTACCAAACAGACACCAGCGTACAAATTTTTTAACTTGATATACATAAAATAAGGTTGCGTCGCATAGGGTCAGCGGTAAAAAAGTATCGATTTCTAATATTTTAAGACGAGCCAAAAATTCATCGATTATACATTTTAATAGTACATTGATTACAGAACCATTTGGTACCAAACAGACACCAGCGTACAAATTTTTAACTTGATATACATAAAATAAAGTTGCGTCGAATGGGGTCAGCGGTAAAAAAGTATCGATTTCTAATATTTAAAGACGAGCCAAAAATTCATCGATTATACATTCTAATAGTACATTGATTACAGAATCATTTGGTACCAAACAGACACCAGCGTACAAATTTTTTATCTTGCTATACATAAAATAAGGTTGCGTCGCATAGGGTCAGCGGTAAAAAAGTATGGATTTCTAATATTTTAAGACGAGCCAAAAATTCATCGATTATACATTTTAATAGTACATTGATTATACAATCATTTGGTACCAAACAGACACCAGCGTACAAATTATTTAACTTGATATACATAAAATAAAGTTGCGTCGAATGGGGTCAGCGGTAAAAAAGTATGGATTTCTAATATTTTAAGACGAGCCAAAAATTCATCGATTATACATTTTAATAGTACATTGATTACAGAATCATTTGGTACCAAACAGACACCAGCGTACAAATTTTTTAACTTGATATACATAAAATAAGGTTGCGTCGCTTAGGGTCAGCGGTAAAAAAGTATGGATTTCTAATATTTTAAGACGAGCCAAAAATTCATCGATTATACATTTTAATAGTACATTGATTACAGAACCATTTGGTACCAAACAGACACCAGCGTAGAAATTTTTTAACTTGATATACATAAAATAAGGTTGCGTCGCATAGGGTCAGCGGTAAAAAAGTATCGATTTCTAATATTTTAAGACGAGCCAAAAATTCATCGATTATACATTTTAATAGTACATTGATTACAGAATCTTTTGATACTATGCAGACACCAGCGTACAAATTTTTTAACTTCATATACATAAAATAAAGTTGCGTCGAATGGGGTCAGCGGTAAAAAAGTATCGACTTCTAATATTTTAAGACGAGCCAAAAATTCATCGATTATACATTTTAATAGTACATTGATTACAGAATCATTTGGTACCAAACAGACACCAGCGTACAAATTTTTTAACTTGATATACATAAAATAAGGTTGCGTCGCATAGGGTAAGCGGTAAAAAAGTATGGATTTCTAATATTTTAAGACGAGCCAAAAATTCATCGATTATACATTTTAATAGTACATTGATTACAGAACCATTTGGTACCAAACAGACACCAGCGTACAAATTTTTAACTTGATATACATAAAATAAAGTTGCGTCGAATGGGGTCAGCGGTAAAAAAGTATCGATTTCTAATATTTTATGACGAGCCAAAAATTCATCGATTATACATTTTAATAGTACATTGATTACAGAACCATTTGGTACCAAACAGACACTAGCGTACAAATTTTTTAACTTGATATACATAAAATAAAGTTGCGTCGAATGGGGTCAGCGGTAAAAAAGTATCGATTTCTAATATTTTAAGACGAGCCAAAAATTCATCGATTATATATTTTAATAGTACATTGATTACAGAATCTTTTGATACTATGCAGACACCAGCGTACAAATTTTTTAACTTCATATACATAAAATAAAGTTGCGTCGAATGGGGTCAGCGGTAAAAAAGTATCGACTTCTAATATTTTAAGACGAGCCAAAAATTCATCGATTATACATTTTAATAGTACATTGATTACAGAATCATTTGGTACCAAACAGACACCAGCGTACAAATTTTTTAACTTGATATACATAAAATAAGGTTGCGTCGCATAGGGTCAGCGGTAAAAAAGTATGGATTTCTAATATTTTAAGACGAACCAAAAATTCATCGATTATACATTTTAATAGTACATTGATTACAGAACCATTTGGTACCAAACAGACACCAGCGTACAAATTTTTAACTTGATATACATAAAATAAAGTTGCGTCGAATGGGGTCAGCGGTAAAAAAGTATCGATTTCTAATATTTAAAGACGAGCCAAAAATTCATCGATTATACATTTTAATAGTACATTGATTACAGAATCATTTGGTACCAAACAGACACCAGCGTACAAATTTTTTAACTTGCTATACATAAAATAAGGTTGCGTCGCATAGGGTCAGCGGTAAAAAAGTATGGATTTCTAATATTTTAAGACGAGCCAAAAATTCATCGATTATACATTTTAATAGTACATTGATTACACAATCATTTGGTACCAAACAGACACCAGCGTACAAATTATTTAACTTGATATACATAAAATAAAGTTGCGTCGAATGGGGTCAGCGGTAAAAAAGTATGGATTTCTAATATTTTAAGACGAGCCAAAAATTCATCGATTATACATTTTAATAGTACATTGATTACAGAATCATTTGGTACCAAACAGACACCAGCGTACAAATTTTTTAACTTGATATACATAAAATAAGGTTGCGTCGCTTAGGGTCAGCGGTAAAAAAGTATGGATTTCTAATATTTTAAGACGAGCCAAAAATTCATCGATTATACATTTTAATAGTACATTGATTACAGAACCATTTGGTACCAAACAGACACCAGCGTAGAAATTTTTTAACTTGATATACATAAAATAAGGTTGCGTCGCATAGGGTTAGCGGTAAAAAAGTATCGATTTCTAATATTTTAAGACGAGCCAAAAATTCATCGATTATACATTTTAATAGTACATTGATTACAGAATCTTTTGATACTATGCAGACACCAGCGTACAAATTTTTTAACTTCATATACATAAAATAAAGTTGCGTCGAATGGGGTCAGCGGTAAAAAAGTATCGACTTCTAATATTTTAAGACGAGCCAAAAATTCATCGATTATACATTTTAATAGTACATTGATTACAGAATCATTTGGTACCAAACAGACACCAGCGTACAAATTTTTTAACTTGATATACATAAAATAAGGTTGCGTCGCATAGGGTCAGCGGTAAAAAAGTATGGATTTCTAATATTTTAAGACGAGCCAAAAATTCATCGATTATACATTTTAATAGTACATTGATTACAGAACCATTTGGTACCAAACAGACACCAGCGTACAAATTTTTAACTTGATATACATAAAATAAAGTTGCGTCGAATGGGGTCAGCGGTAAAAAAGTATCGATTTCTAATATTTTAAGACGAGCCAAAAATTCATCGATTATACATTTTAATAGTACATTGTTTACACAATCATTTGGTACCAAACAGACACCAGCGTACAAATTATTTAACTTGATATACATAAAATAAGGTTGCGTCGCATAGGGTCAGCGGTAAAAAAGTATCGATTTCTAATATTTTAAGACGAGCCAAAAATTCATCGATTATACATTTTAATAGTACATTGATTACAGAACCATTTGGTACCAAACAGACACCAGCGTACAAATTTTTTAACTTGATATACATAAAATAAAGTTGCGTCGAATGGGGTCAGCGGTAAAAAAGTATCGATTTCTAATATTTTAAGACGAGCCAAAAATTCATCGATTATACATTTTAATAGTACATTGATTACAGAATCATTTGGTACCAAACACCAGCGTACAAATTTTTTAACTTGATATACATAAAATAAGGTTGCGTCGCATAGGGTCAGCGGTAAAAAAGTATGGAATTCTAATATTTTAAGACGAGCCAAAAATTCATCGATTATACATTTTAATAGTACATTCATTACAGAACCATTTGGTACCAAACAGACACCAGCGTACCAATTTTTTAACTTGATATACATAAAATAAGGTTGCGTCGCATAGGGTCAGCGGTAAAAAAGTATGGATTTCTAATATTTTAAGACGAGCCAAAAATTCATCGATTATACATTTTAATAGTACATTGATTACAGAACCATTTGGTACCAAACAGACACCAGCGTACAAATTTTTTAACTTGATATACATAAAATAAGATTGCGTCGCATAGGGTCAGCGGTAAAAAAATATCGATTTCTAATATTTTAAGACGAGCCAAAAATTCATCGATTATACATTTTAATAGTACATTGATTACAGAATCTTTTGATACTATGCAGACACCAGCGTACAAATTTTTTAACTTCATATACATAAAATAAAGTTGCGTCGCATAGGGTCAGCGGTAAAAAAGTATGGATTTCTAATATTTTAAGACGAGCCAAAAATTCATCGATTATACATTTTAATAGTACATTGATTACAGAACCATTTGGTACCAAACAGACACCAGCGTACAAATTTTTTAACTTGATATACATAAAATAAGGTTGCGTCGCATAGGGTCAGCGGTAAAAAAGTATCGATTTCTAATATTTTAAGACGAGCCAAAAATTCATCGATTATACATTTTAATAGTACATTGATTACAGAATCTTTTGATACTATGCAGACACCAGCGTACAAATTTTTTAACTTCATATACATAAAATAAAGTTGCGTCGAATGGGGTCAGCGGTAAAAAAGTATCGATTTCTAATATTTTAAGACGAGCCAAAAATTCATCGATTATACATTTTAATAGTACATTGATTACAGAACCATTTGGTACCAAACAGACACCAGCGTACAAATTTTTTAACTTGATATACATAAAATAAGGTTGCGTCGAATGGGATCAGCGGTAAAAAAGTATCGATTTCTAATATTTTAAGACGAGCCAAAAATTCATCGATTATACATTTTAATAGTACATTGATTACAGAATCTTTTGATACTATGCAGACACCAGCGTACAAATTTTTTAACTTCATATACATAAAATAAAGTTGCGTCGAATGGGGTCAGCGGTAAAAAAGTATCGATTTCTAATATTTTAAGACGAGCCAAAAATTCATCGATTATACATTTTAATAGTACATTGATTACAGAACCATTTGGTACCAAACAGACACCAGCGTACAAATTTTTTAACTTGATATACATAAAATAAGGTTGCGTCGAATGGGGTCAGCGGTAAAAAAGTATCGATTTCTAATATTTTAAGACGAGCCAAAAATTCATCGATTATACATTTTAATAGTACATTGTTTACACAATCATTTGGTACCAAACAGACACCAGCGTACAAATTATTTAACTTGATATACATAAAATAAGGTTGCGTCGCATAGGGTCAGCGGTAAAAAAGTATCGATTTCTAATATTTTAAGACGAGCCAAAAATTCATCGATTATACATTTTAATAGTACATTGATTACAGAACCATTTGGTACCATGCAGACACCAGCGTACAAATTTTTTAACTTGATATACATAAAATAAAGTTGCGTCGAATGGGGTCAGCGGTAAAAAAGTATCGATTTCTAATATTTAAAGACGAGCCAAAAATTCATCCATTATACATTTTAATAGTACATTGATTACAGAATCTTTTGGTACCAAGCAGACAACAGTGTACAAACTTTTTCATTTGCTATACATAAATTAAGGATGCGTCGAATGGGGTCAGCGGTAAAAAAGTATCGATTTCAAATATTTAAAGACGAGCCAAAAATTCATCGATTATACATTTTAATAGTACATTGATTACACAATCATTTGGTACCAAACAGACACCAGCGTACAAATTATTTAACTTGATATACATAAAATAAGGTTGCGTCGCATAGGGTCAGCGGTAAAAAAGTTTCTAATATTTTAAGACGAGCCAAAAATTCATCGATTATACATTTTAATAGTACATTGATTACAGAATTATTTGGTACCAAACAGACACCAGCGTACAAATTTTTTAACTTGATATACATAAAATAAGGTTGCGTCGCATAGGGTCAGCGGTAAAAAAGTATCGATTACAAATATTTAAAGACGAGCCAAAAATTCATCGATTATACATTTTAATAGTACATTGATTACAGAATCTTTTGATACCATGCAGACACCAGCGTACAAATTTTTTAACTTGCTATACATAAAATAAGGTTGCGTCGCATAGGGTCAGCGGTAAAAAAGTATCGATTTCTAATATTTAAAGACGAGCCAAAAATTCATTGATTATACATTTTAATAGTACATTGATTACAGAATCTTTTGATACCATGCAGACACCAGCGTACAAATTATTTAACTTGATATACATAAAATAAAGTTGCGTCGAATGGGGTCAGCGGTGAAAAAGTATCGATTTCTAATATTTTAAGGCGAGCCAAAAATTCATCGATTATACATTTTAATAGTACATTGATTACACAATCATTTGGTACCAAACAGACACCAGCGTACAAATTTTTTAACTTGATATACATAAAATAAAGTTGCGTCGAATAGGGTCAACGGTAAAAAAGTATCGATTTCAAATATTTAAAGACGAGCCAAAAATTCATCGATTATACATTTTAATAGTACATTGATTACAGAATCTTTTGATACCAAGCAGACAACAGCGTACATACTTTTTCATTTGCTATACATAAATTAAGGATGCGTCGCATAGGGTCAGCGGTAAAAAAGTATGGAATTCTAATATTTTAAGACGAGCCAAAAATTCATCGATTATACATTTTAATAGTACATTCATTACAGAACCATTTGGTACCAAACAGACACCAGCGTACCAATTTTTTAACTTGATATACATAAAATAAGGTTGCGTCGCATAGGGTCAGCGGTAAAAAAGTATGGATTTCTAATATTTTAAGACGAGCCAAAAATTCATCGATTATACATTTTAATAGTACATTGATTACAGAACCATTTGGTACCAAACAGACACCAGCGTACAAATTTTTTAACTTGATATACATAAAATAAGATTGCGTCGCATAGGGTCAGCGGTAAAAAAATATCGATTTCTAATATTTTAAGACGAGCCAAAAATTCATCGATTATACATTTTAATAGTACATTGATTACAGAATCTTTTGATACTATGCAGACACCAGCGTACAAATTTTTTAACTTCATATACATAAAATAAAGTTGCGTCGCATAGGGTCAGCGGTAAAAAAGTATGGATTTCTAATATTTTAAGACGAGCCAAAAATTCATCGATTATACATTTTAATAGTACATTGGTTACAGAACCATTTGGTACCAAACAGACACCAGCGTACAAATTTTTTAACTTGATATACATAAAATAAGGTTGCGTCGCATAGGGTCAGCGGTAAAAAAGTATCGATTTCTAATATTTTAAGACGAGCCAAAAATTCATCGATTATACATTTTAATAGTACATTGATTACAGAATCTTTTGATACCATGCAGACACCAGCGTACAAATTTTTTAACTTGCTATACATAAAATAAGGTTGCGTCGCATAGGGTCAGCGGTAAAAAAGTATCGATTTCTAATATTTAAAGACGAGCCAAAAATTCATTGATTATACATTTTAATAGTACATTGATTACAGAATCTTTTGATACCATGCAGACACCAGCGTACAAATTATTTAACTTGATATACATAAAATAAAGTTGCGTCGAATGGGGTCAGCGGTAAAAAAGTATCGATTTCTAATATTTTAAGGCGAGCCAAAAATTCATCGATTATACATTTTAATAGTACATTGATTACACAATCATTTGGTACCAAACAGACACCAGCGTACAAATTTTTTAACTTGATATACATAAAATAAAGTTGCGTCGAATAGGGTCAACGGTAAAAAAGTATCGATTTCAAATATTTAAAGACGAGCCAAAAATTCATCGATTATACATTTTAATAGTACATTGATTACAGAATCTTTTGATACCAAGCAGACAACAGCGTACATACTTTTTCATTTGCTATACATAAATTAAGGATGTGTCGCATAGGGTCAGCGGTAAAAAAGTATGGAATTCTAATATTTTAAGACGAGCCAAAAATTCATCGATTATACATTTTAATAGTACATTCATTACAGAACCATTTGGTACCAAACAGACACCAGCGTACCAATTTTTTAACTTGATATACATAAAATAAGGTTGCGTCGCATAGGGTCAGCGGTAAAAAAGTATGGATTTCTAATATTTTAAGACGAGCCAAAAATTCATCGATTATACATTTTAATAGTACATTGATTACAGAACCATTTGGTACCAAACAGACACCAGCGTACAAATTTTTTAACTTGATATACATAAAATAAGATTGCGTCGCATAGGGTCAGCGGTAAAAAAATATCGATTTCTAATATTTTAAGACGAGCCAAAAATTCATCGATTATACATTTTAATAGTACATTGATTACAGAATCTTTTGATACTATGCAGACACCAGCGTACAAATTTTTTAACTTCATATACATAAAATAAAGTTGCGTCGCATAGGGTCAGCGGTAAAAAAGTATGGATTTCTAATATTTTAAGACGAGCCAAAAATTCATCGATTATACATTTTAATAGTACATTGATTACAGAACCATTTGGTACCAAACAGACACCAGCGTACAAATTTTTTAACTTGATATACATAAAATAAGGTTGCGTCGCATAGGGTCAGCGGTAAAAAAGTATCGATTTCTAATATTTTAAGACGAGCCAAAAATTCATCGATTATACATTTTAATAGTACATTGATTACAGAATCTTTTGATACTATGCAGACACCAGCGTACAAATTTTTTAACTTCATATACATAAAATAAAGTTGCGTCGAATGGGGTCAGCGGTAAAAAAGTATCGATTTCTAATATTTTAAGACGAGCCAAAAATTCATCGATTATACATTTTAATAGTACATTGATTACAGAACCATTTGGTACCAAACAGACACCAGCGTACAAATTTTTTAACTTGATATACATAAAATAAGGTTGCGTCGAATGGGGTCAGCGGTAAAAAAGTATCGATTTCTAATATTTTAAGACGAGCCAAAAATTCATCGATTATACATTTTAATAGTACATTGATTACACAATCATTTGGTACCAAACAGACACCAGCGTACAAATTATTTAACTTGATATACATAAAATAAGGTTGCGTCGCATAGGGTCAGCGGTAAAAAAGTTTCTAATATTTTAAGACGAGCCAAAAATTCATCGATTATACATTTTAATAGTACATTGATTACAGAATTATTTGGTACCAAACAGACACCAGCGTACAAATTTTTTAACTTGATATACATAAAATAAGGTTGCGTCGCATAGGGTCAGCGGTAAAAAAGTATCGATTTCTAATATTTAAAGACGAGCCAAAAATTCATTGATTATACATTTTAATAGTACATTGATTACAGAATCTTTTGATACCATGCAGACACCAGCGTACAAATTATTTAACTTGATATACATAAAATAAAGTTGCGTCGAATGGGGTCAGCGGTAAAAAAGTATCGATTTCTAATATTTTAAGGCGAGCCAAAAATTCATCGATTATACATTTTAATAGTACATTGATTACACAATCATTTGGTACCAAACAGACACCAGCGTACAAATTTTTTAACTTGATATACATAAAATAAAGTTGCGTCGAATAGGGTCAACGGTAAAAAAGTATCGATTTCAAATATTTAAAGACGAGCCAAAAATTCATCGATTATACATTTTAATAGTACATTGATTACAGAATCTTTTGATACCAAGCAGACAACAGCGTACATACTTTTTCATTTGCTATACATAAATTAAGGATGCGTCGCATAGGGTCAGCGGTAAAAAATTCATCGATTATACATTTTAATAATACATTGATTACAGAATCATTTGGTACCAAACAGACACCAGCGTACAAATTTTTTAACTTGATATACATAAAATAAGGTTGCGTCGCATAGGGTCAGCGGTAAAAAAGTATCGATTTCTAATATTTTAAGACGAGCCAAAAATTCATCGATTATACATTTTAATAATACATTGATTACAGAATCATTTGGTACCAAACAGACACCAGCGTACAAATTTTTTAACTTGATATACATAAAATAAGGTTGCGTCGCATAGGGTCAGCGGTAAAAAAGTATCGATTTCTAATATTTTAAGACGAGCCAAAAATTCATCGATTATACATTTTAATAGTACATTGATTACAGAATCTTTTGGTACCAAGCAGACAACAGCATACAAACTTTTTCATTTGCTATACATAAATTAAGGATGCGTCGCATAGGGTCAGCGGTAAAAAAGTATCGATTTCTAATATTTTAAGACGAGCCAAAAATTCATCGATTATACATTTTAATAGTACATTGATTACAGAATCTTTTGATACCATGCAGACACCAGCGTACAAATTTTTTAACTTGATATACATAAAATAAAGTTGCGTCGAATGGGGTCAGCGGTAAAAAAGTATAGATTTCTAATATTTTAAGACGAGCCAAAAATTCATCGATTATACATTTTAATAGTACATTGATTACAGAACCATTTGGTACCATGCAGACACCAGCGTACAAATTTTTTAACTTGATATACATAAAATAAAGTTGCGTCGAATGGGGTCAGCGGTAAAAAAGTATCGATTTCTAATATTTAAAGACGAGCCAAAAATTCATCCATTATACATTTTAATAGTACATTGATTACAGAATCTTTTGGTACCAAGCAGACAACAGCGTACAAACTTTTTCATTTGCTATACATAAATTAAGGATGCGTCGAATGGGGTCAGCGGTAAAAAAGTATCGATTTCTAATATTTTAAGACGAGCCAAAAATTCATCGATTATACATTTTAATAGTACATTGATTACAGAATCATTTGGTACCAAACAGACACCAGCGTACAAATTTTTTAACTTGATATACATAAAATAAGGTTGCGTCGCATAGGGTCAGCGGTAAAAAAGTATGGATTTCAAATATTTAAAGACGAGCCAAAAATTCATCGATTATACATTTTAATAGTACATTGATTACAGAATCATTTGGTACCAAACAGACACCAGCGTACAAATTTTTTAACTTGATATACATAAAATAAGGTTGCGTCGCAAAGGATCAGCGGTAAAAAGTATCGATTTCCAATATTTTAAGACGAGCCAAAAATTCATCGATTATACATTTTAATAGTACATTGATTACAGAATCTTTTGATACCATGCAGACACCAGCGTACAAATTTTTTAACTTGATATACATAAAATAAAGTTGCGTCGAATGGGGGCAGCGGTAAAAAAGTATCGATTTCTAATATTTAAAGACGAGCCAAAAATTCATCGATTATACATTTTAATAGTACATTGATTACTGAATCATTTGGTACCAAACAGACACCAGCGTACAAATTTTTTAACTTGATATACATAAAATAAAGTTGCGTCGAATGGGGTCAGCGGTAAAAAAGTATCGATTTCTAATATTTTAAGACGAGCCAAAAATTCATCCATTATATATTTTAATAGTACATTGATTACAGAACCATTTGGTACCAAACAGAAACCAGCGTACAAATTTTTTAACTTGATATACATAAAATAAGGTTGCGTCGCATAGAATCAGCGGTAAAAAGTATCGATTTCCAATATTTTAAGACGAGCCAAAAATTCATCGATTATACATTTTAATAGTACATTGATTACAGAATCTTTTGATACCATGCAGACACCAGCGTACAAATTATTTAACTTGATATACATAAAATAAAGTTGCGTCGAATGGGGTCAGCGGTAAAAAAGTATCGATTTCTAATATTTTAAGGCGAGCCAAAAATTCATCGATTATACATTTTAATAGTACATTGATTACACAATCATTTGGTACCAAACAGACACCAGCGTACAAATTTTTTAACTTGATATACATAAAATAAGGTTGCGTCGCATAGGGTCAGCGGTAAAAAAGTATCGATTTCTAATATTTTAAGACGAGCCAAAAATTCATCGATTATACATTTTAATAGTACATTGATTACAGAATCTTTTGATACTATGCAGACACCAGCGTACAAATTTTTTAACTTCATATACATAAAATAAAGTTGCGTCGAATGGGGTCAGCGGTAAAAAAGTATCGATTTCTAATATTTTAAGACGAGCCAAAAATTCATCGATTATACATTTTAATAGTACATTGATTACAGAACCATTTGGTACCAAACAGACACCAGCGTACAAATTTTTTAACTTGATATACATAAAATAAGGTTGCGTCGAATGGGGTCAGCGGTAAAAAAGTATCGATTTCTAATATTTTAAGATGAGCCAAAAATTCATCGATTATACATTTTAATAGTACATTGATTACACAATCATTTGGTACCAAACAGACACCAGCGTACAAATTATTTAACTTGATATACATAAAATAAGGTTGCGTCGCATAGGGTCAGCGGTAAAAAAGTTTCTAATATTTTAAGACGAGCCAAAAATTCATCGATTATACATTTTAATAGTACATTGATTACAGAATTATTTGGTACCAAACAGACACCAGCGTACAAATTTTTTAACTTGATATACATAAAATAAGGTTGCGTCGCATAGGGTCAGCGGTAAAAAAGTATCGATTTCTAATATTTAAAGACGAGCCAAAAATTCATTGATTATACATTTTAATAGTACATTGATTACAGAATCTTTTGATACCATGCAGACACCAGCGTACAAATTATTTAACTTGATATACATAAAATAAAGTTGCGTCGAATGGGGTCAGCGGTAAAAAAGTATCGATTTCTAATATTTTAAGGCGAGCCAAAAATTCATCGATTATACATTTTAATAGTACATTGATTACACAATCATTTGGTACCAAACAGACACCAGCGTACAAATTTTTTAACTTGATATACATAAAATAAAGTTGCGTCGAATAGGGTCAACGGTAAAAAAGTATCGATTTCAAATATTTAAAGACGAGCCAAAAATTCATCGATTATACATTTTAATAGTACATTGATTACAGAATCTTTTGATACCAAGCAGACAACAGCGTACATACTTTTTCATTTGCTATACATAAATTAAGGATGCGTCGCATAGGGTCAGCGGTAAAAAATTCATCGATTATACATTTTAATAATACATTGATTACAGAATCATTTGGTACCAAACAGACACCAGCGTACAAATTTTTTAACTTGATATACATAAAATAAGGTTGCGTCGCATAGGGTCAGCGGTAAAAAAGTATCGATTTCTAATATTTTAAGACGAGCCAAAAATTCATCGATTATACATTTTAATAATACATTGATTACAGAATCATTTGGTACCAAACAGACACCAGCGTACAAATTTTTTAACTTGATATACATAAAATAAGGTTGCGTCGCATAGGGTCAGCGGTAAAAAAGTATCGATTTCTAATATTTTAAGACGAGCCAAAAATTCATCGATTATACATTTTAATAGTACATTGATTACAGAATCTTTTGGTACCAAGCAGACAACAGCATACAAACTTTTTCATTTGCTATACATAAATTAAGGATGCGTCGCATAGGGTCAGCGGTAAAAAAGTATCGATTTCTAATATTTTAAGACGAGCCAAAAATTCATCGATTATACATTTTAATAGTACATTGATTACAGAATCTTTTGATACCATGCAGACACCAGCGTACAAATTTTTTAACTTGATATACATAAAATAAAGTTGCGTCGAATGGGGTCAGCGGTAAAAAAGTATAGATTTCTAATATTTTAAGACGAGCCAAAAATTCATCGATTATACATTTTAATAGTACATTGATTACAGAACCATTTGGTACCATGCAGACACCAGCGTACAAATTTTTTAACTTGATATACATAAAATAAAGTTGCGTCGAATGGGGTCAGCGGTAAAAAAGTATCGATTTCTAATATTTAAAGACGAGCCAAAAATTCATCCATTATACATTTTAATAGTACATTGATTACAGAATCTTTTGGTACCAAGCAGACAACAGCGTACAAACTTTTTCATTTGCTATACATAAATTAAGGATGCGTCGAATGGGGTCAGCGGTAAAAAAGTATCGATTTCTAATATTTTAAGACGAGCCAAAAATTCATCGATTATACATTTTAATAGTACATTGATTACAGAATCATTTGGTACCAAACAGACACCAGCGTACAAATTTTTTAACTTGATATACATAAAATAAGGTTGCGTCGCATAGGGTCAGCGGTAAAAAAGTATGGATTTCAAATATTTAAAGACGAGCCAAAAATTCATCGATTATACATTTTAATAGTACATTGATTACAGAATCATTTGGTACCAAACAGACACCAGCGTACAAATTTTTTAACTTGATATACATAAAATAAGGTTGCGTCGCAAAGGATCAGCGGTAAAAAGTATCGATTTCCAATATTTTAAGACGAGCCAAAAATTCATCGATTATACATTTTAATAGTACATTGATTACAGAATCTTTTGATACCATGCAGACACCAGCGTACAAATTTTTTAACTTGATATACATAAAATAAAGTTGCGTCGAATGGGGGCAGCGGTAAAAAAGTATCGATTTCTAATATTTAAAGACGAGCCAAAAATTCATCCATTATACATTTTAATAGTACATTGATTACAGAATCTTTTGGTACCAAGCAGACAACAGCGTACAAACTTTTTCATTTGCTATACATAAATTAAGGATGCGTCGAATGGGGTCAGCGGTAAAAAAGTATCGATTTCTAATATTTTAAGACGAGCCAAAAATTCATCGATTATACATTTTAATAGTACATTGATTACAGAATCATTTGGTACCAAACAGACACCAGCGTACAAATTTTTTAACTTGATATACATAAAATAAGGTTGCGTCGCATAGGGTCAGCGGTAAAAAAGTATGGATTTCAAATATTTAAAGACGAGCCAAAAATTCATCGATTATACATTTTAATAGTACATTGATTACAGAATCATTTGGTACCAAACAGACACCAGCGTACAAATTTTTTAACTTGATATACATAAAATAAGGTTGCGTCGCAAAGGATCAGCGGTAAAAAGTATCGATTTCCAATATTTTAAGACGAGCCAAAAATTCATCGATTATACATTTTAATAGTACATTGATTACAGAATCTTTTGATACCATGCAGACACCAGCGTACAAATTTTTTAACTTGATATACATAAAATAAAGTTGCGTCGAATGGGGGCAGCGGTAAAAAAGTATCGATTTCTAATATTTAAAGACGAGCCAAAAATTCATCGATTATACATTTTAATAGTACATTGATTACTGAATCATTTGGTACCAAACAGACACCAGCGTACAAATTTTTTAACTTGATATACATAAAATAAAGTTGCGTCGAATGGGGTCAGCGGTAAAAAAGTATCGATTTCTAATATTTTAAGACGAGCCAAAAATTCATCCATTATATATTTTAATAGTACATTGATTACAGAACCATTTGGTACCAAACAGAAACCAGCGTACAAATTTTTTAACTTGATATACATAAAATAAGGTTGCGTCGCATAGAATCAGCGGTAAAAAGTATCGATTTCCAATATTTTAAGACGAGCCAAAAATTCATCGATTATACATTTTAATAGTACATTGATTACAGAATCTTTTGATACCATGCAGACACCAGCGTACAAATTATTTAACTTGATATACATAAAATAAAGTTGCGTCGCATAGGGTCAGCGGTAAAAAAGTATCGATTACAAATATTTAAAGACGAGCCAAAAATTCATCGATTATACATTTTAATAGTACATTGATTACAGAATCTTTTGATACCATGCAGACACCAGCGTACAAATTTTTTAACTTGCTATACATAAAATAAGGTTGCGTCGCATAGGGTCAGCGGTAAAAAAGTATCGATTTCTAATATTTAAAGACGAGCCAAAAATTCATTGATTATACATTTTAATAGTACATTGATTACAGAATCTTTTGATACCATGCAGACACCAGCGTACAAATTATTTAACTTGATATACATAAAATAAAGTTGCGTCGAATGGGGTCAGCGGTGAAAAAGTATCGATTTCTAATATTTTAAGGCGAGCCAAAAATTCATCGATTATACATTTTAATAGTACATTGATTACACAATCATTTGGTACCAAACAGACACCAGCGTACAAATTTTTTAACTTGATATACATAAAATAAAGTTGCGTCGAATAGGGTCAACGGTAAAAAAGTATCGATTTCAAATATTTAAAGACGAGCCAAAAATTCATCGATTATACATTTTAATAGTACATTGATTACAGAATCTTTTGATACCAAGCAGACAACAGCGTACATACTTTTTCATTTGCTATACATAAATTAAGGATGCGTCGCATAGGGTCAGCGGTAAAAAAGTATGGAATTCTAATATTTTAAGACGAGCCAAAAATTCATCGATTATACATTTTAATAGTACATTCATTACAGAACCATTTGGTACCAAACAGACACCAGCGTACCAATTTTTTAACTTGATATACATAAAATAAGGTTGCGTCGCATAGGGTCAGCGGTAAAAAAGTATGGATTTCTAATATTTTAAGACGAGCCAAAAATTCATCGATTATACATTTTAATAGTACATTGATTACAGAACCATTTGGTACCAAACAGACACCAGCGTACAAATTTTTTAACTTGATATACATAAAATAAGATTGCGTCGCATAGGGTCAGCGGTAAAAAAATATCGATTTCTAATATTTTAAGACGAGCCAAAAATTCATCGATTATACATTTTAATAGTACATTGATTACAGAATCTTTTGATACTATGCAGACACCAGCGTACAAATTTTTTAACTTCATATACATAAAATAAAGTTGCGTCGCATAGGGTCAGCGGTAAAAAAGTATGGATTTCTAATATTTTAAGACGAGCCAAAAATTCATCGATTATACATTTTAATAGTACATTGATTACAGAACCATTTGGTACCAAACAGACACCAGCGTACAAATTTTTTAACTTGATATACATAAAATAAGGTTGCGTCGCATAGGGTCAGCGGTAAAAAAGTATCGATTTCTAATATTTTAAGACGAGCCAAAAATTCATCGATTATACATTTTAATAGTACATTGATTACAGAATCTTTTGATACCATGCAGACACCAGCGTACAAATTTTTTAACTTGCTATACATAAAATAAGGTTGCGTCGCATAGGGTCAGCGGTAAAAAAGTATCGATTTCTAATATTTAAAGACGAGCCAAAAATTCATTGATTATACATTTTAATAGTACATTGATTACAGAATCTTTTGATACCATGCAGACACCAGCGTACAAATTATTTAACTTGATATACATAAAATAAAGTTGCGTCGAATGGGGTCAGCGGTAAAAAAGTATCGATTTCTAATATTTTAAGGCGAGCCAAAAATTCATCGATTATACATTTTAATAGTACATTGATTACACAATCATTTGGTACCAAACAGACACCAGCGTACAAATTTTTTAACTTGATATACATAAAATAAAGTTGCGTCGAATAGGGTCAACGGTAAAAAAGTATCGATTTCAAATATTTAAAGACGAGCCAAAAATTCATCGATTATACATTTTAATAGTACATTGATTACAGAATCTTTTGATACCAAGCAGACAACAGCGTACATACTTTTTCATTTGCTATACATAAATTAAGGATGTGTCGCATAGGGTCAGCGGTAAAAAAGTATGGAATTCTAATATTTTAAGACGAGCCAAAAATTCATCGATTATACATTTTAATAGTACATTCATTACAGAACCATTTGGTACCAAACAGACACCAGCGTACCAATTTTTTAATTTGATATACATAAAATAAGGTTGCGTCGCATAGGGTCAGCGGTAAAAAAGTATGGATTTCTAATATTTTAAGACGAGCCAAAAATTCATCGATTATACATTTTAATAGTACATTGATTACAGAACCATTTGGTACCAAACAGACACCAGCGTACAAATTTTTTAACTTGATATACATAAAATAAGATTGCGTCGCATAGGGTCAGCGGTAAAAAAATATCGATTTCTAATATTTTAAGACGAGCCAAAAATTCATCGATTATACATTTTAATAGTACATTGATTACAGAATCTTTTGATACTATGCAGACACCAGCGTACAAATTTTTTAACTTCATATACATAAAATAAAGTTGCGTCGCATAGGGTCAGCGGTAAAAAAGTATGGATTTCTAATATTTTAAGACGAGCCAAAAATTCATCGATTATACATTTTAATAGTACATTGATTACAGAACCATTTGGTACCAAACAGACACCAGCGTACAAATTTTTTAACTTGATATACATAAAATAAGGTTGCGTCGCATAGGGTCAGCGGTAAAAAAGTATCGATTTCTAATATTTTAAGACGAGCCAAAAATTCATCGATTATACATTTTAATAGTATATTGATTACAGAATCTTTTGATACTATGCAGACACCAGCGTACAAATTTTTTAACTTCATATACATAAAATAAAGTTGCGTCGAATGGGGTCAGCGGTAAAAAAGTATCGATTTCTAATATTTTAAGACGAGCCAAAAATTCATCGATTATACATTTTAATAGTACATTGATTACAGAACCATTTGGTACCAAACAGACACCAGCGTACAAATTTTTTAACTTGATATACATAAAATAAGGTTGCGTCGAATGGGGTCAGCGGTAAAAAAGTATCGATTTCTAATATTTTAAGACGAGCCAAAAATTCATCGATTATACATTTTAATAGTACATTGATTACACAATCATTTGGTACCAAACAGACACCAGCGTACAAATTATTTAACTTGATATACATAAAATAAGGTTGCGTCGCATAGGGTCAGCGGTAAAAAAGTTTCTAATATTTTAAGACGAGCCAAAAATTCATCGATTATACATTTTAATAGTACATTGATTACAGAATTATTTGGTACCAAACAGACACCAGCGTACAAATTTTTTAACTTGATATACATAAAATAAGGTTGCGTCGCATAGGGTCAGCGGTAAAAAAGTATCGATTTCTAATATTTAAAGACGAGCCAAAAATTCATTGATTATACATTTTAATAGTACATTGATTACAGAATCTTTTGATACCATGCAGACACCAGCGTACAAATTATTTAACTTGATATACATAAAATAAAGTTGCGTCGAATGGGGTCAGCGGTAAAAAAGTATCGATTTCTAATATTTTAAGGCGAGCCAAAAATTCATCGATTATACATTTTAATAGTACATTGATTACACAATCATTTGGTACCAAACAGACACCAGCGTACAAATTTTTTAACTTGATATACATAAAATAAAGTTGCGTCGAATAGGGTCAACGGTAAAAAAGTATCGATTTCAAATATTTAAAGACGAGCCAAAAATTCATCGATTATACATTTTAATAGTACATTGATTACAGAATCTTTTGATACCAAGCAGACAACAGCGTACATACTTTTTCATTTGCTATACATAAATTAAGGATGCGTCGCATAGGGTCAGCGGTAAAAAATTCATCGATTATACATTTTAATAATACATTGATTACAGAATCATTTGGTACCAAACAGACACCAGCGTACAAATTTTTTAACTTGATATACATAAAATAAGGTTGCGTCGCATAGGGTCAGCGGTAAAAAAGTATCGATTTCTAATATTTTAAGACGAGCCAAAAATTCATCGATTATACATTTTAATAATACATTGATTACAGAATCATTTGGTACCAAACAGACACCAGCGTACAAATTTTTTAACTTGATATACATAAAATAAGGTTGCGTCGCATAGGGTCAGCGGTAAAAAAGTATCGATTTCTAATATTTTAAGACGAGCCAAAAATTCATCGATTATACATTTTAATAGTACATTGATTACAGAATCTTTTGGTACCAAGCAGACAACAGCATACAAACTTTTTCATTTGCTATACATAAATTAAGGATGCGTCGCATAGGGTCAGCGGTAAAAAAGTATCGATTTCTAATATTTTAAGACGAGCCAAAAATTCATCGATTATACATTTTAATAGTACATTGATTACAGAATCTTTTGATACCATGCAGACACCAGCGTACAAATTTTTTAACTTGATATACATAAAATAAAGTTGCGTCGAATGGGGTCAGCGGTAAAAAAGTATAGATTTCTAATATTTTAAGACGAGCCAAAAATTCATCGATTATACATTTTAATAGTACATTGATTACAGAACCATTTGGTACCATGCAGACACCAGCGTACAAATTTTTTAACTTGATATACATAAAATAAAGTTGCGTCGAATGGGGTCAGCGGTAAAAAAGTATCGATTTCTAATATTTAAAGACGAGCCAAAAATTCATCCATTATACATTTTAATAGTACATTGATTACAGAATCTTTTGGTACCAAGCAGACAACAGCGTACAAACTTTTTCATTTGCTATACATAAATTAAGGATGCGTCGAATGGGGTCAGCGGTAAAAAAGTATCGATTTCTAATATTTTAAGACGAGCCAAAAATTCATCGATTATACATTTTAATAGTACATTGATTACAGAATCATTTGGTACCAAACAGACACCAGCGTACAAATTTTTTAACTTGATATACATAAAATAAGGTTGCGTCGCATAGGGTCAGCGGTAAAAAAGTATGGATTTCAAATATTTAAAGACGAGCCAAAAATTCATCGATTATACATTTTAATAGTACATTGATTACAGAATCATTTGGTACCAAACAGACACCAGCGTACAAATTTTTTAACTTGATATACATAAAATAAGGTTGCGTCGCAAAGGATCAGCGGTAAAAAGTATCGATTTCCAATATTTTAAGACGAGCCAAAAATTCATCGATTATACATTTTAATAGTACATTGATTACAGAATCTTTTGATACCATGCAGACACCAGCGTACAAATTTTTTAACTTGATATACATAAAATAAAGTTGCGTCGAATGGGGGCAGCGGTAAAAAAGTATCGATTTCTAATATTTAAAGACGAGCCAAAAATTCATCGATTATACATTTTAATAGTACATTGATTACTGAATCATTTGGTACCAAACAGACACCAGCGTACAAATTTTTTAACTTGATATACATAAAATAAAGTTGCGTCGAATGGGGTCAGCTGTAAAAAAGTATCGATTTCTAATATTTTAAGACGAGCCAAAAATTCATCCATTATATATTTTAATAGTACATTGATTACAGAACCATTTGGTACCAAACAGAAACCAGCGTACAAATTTTTTAACTTGATATACATAAAATAAGGTTGCGTCGCATAGAATCAGCGGTAAAAAGTATCGATTTCCAATATTTTAAGACGAGCCAAAAATTCATCGATTATACATTTTAATAGTACATTGATTACAGAATCTTTTGATACCATGCAGACACCAGCGTACAAATTATTTAACTTGATATACATAAAATAAAGTTGCGTCGAATGGGGTCAGCGGTAAAAAAGTATCGATTTCTAATATTTTAAGGCGAGCCAAAAATTCATCGATTATACATTTTAATAGTACATTGATTACACAATCATTTGGTACCAAACAGACACCAGCGTACAAATTTTTTAACTTGATATACATAAAATAAGGTTGCGTCGCATAGGGTCAGCGGTAAAAAAATATCGATTTCTAATATTTTAAGACGAGCCAAAAATTCATCGATTATACATTTTAATAGTACATTGATTACAGAATCTTTTGATACTATGCAGACACCAGCGTACAAATTTTTTAACTTCATATACATAAAATAAAGTTGCGTCGAATGGGGTCAGCGGTAAAAAAGTATCGATTTCTAATATTTTAAGACGAGCCAAAAATTCATCGATTATACATTTTAATAGTACATTGATTACAGAACCATTTGGTACCAAACAGACACCAGCGTACAAATTTTTTAACTTGATATACATAAAATAAGGTTGCGTCGAATGGGGTCAGCGGTAAAAAAGTATCGATTTCTAATATTTTAAGACGAGCCAAAAATTCATCGATTATACATTTTAATAGTACATTGATTACACAATCATTTGGTACCAAACAGACACCAGCGTACAAATTATTTAACTTGATATACATAAAATAAGGTTGCGTCGCATAGGGTCAGCGGTAAAAAAGTTTCTAATATTTTAAGACGAGCCAAAAATTCATCGATTATACATTTTAATAGTACATTGATTACAGAATTATTTGGTACCAAACAGACACCAGCGTACAAATTTTTTAACTTGATATACATAAAATAAGGTTGCGTCGCATAGGGTCAGCGGTAAAAAAGTATCGATTTCTAATATTTAAAGACGAGCCAAAAATTCATTGATTATACATTTTAATAGTACATTGATTACAGAATCTTTTGATACCATGCAGACACCAGCGTACAAATTATTTAACTTGATATACATAAAATAAAGTTGCGTCGAATGGGGTCAGCGGTAAAAAAGTATCGATTTCTAATATTTTAAGGCGAGCCAAAAATTCATCGATTATACATTTTAATAGTACATTGATTACACAATCATTTGGTACCAAACAGACACCAGCGTACAAATTTTTTAACTTGATATACATAAAATAAAGTTGCGTCGAATAGGGTCAACGGTAAAAAAGTATCGATTTCAAATATTTAAAGACGAGCCAAAAATTCATCGATTATACATTTTAATAGTACATTGATTACAGAATCTTTTGATACCAAGCAGACAACAGCGTACATACTTTTTCATTTGCTATACATAAATTAAGGATGCGTCGCATAGGGTCAGCGGTAAAAAATTCATCGATTATACATTTTAATAATACATTGATTACAGAATCATTTGGTACCAAACAGACACCAGCGTACAAATTTTTTAACTTGATATACATAAAATAAGGTTGCGTCGCATAGGGTCAGCGGTAAAAAAGTATCGATTTCTAATATTTTAAGACGAGCCAAAAATTCATCGATTATACATTTTAATAATACATTGATTACAGAATCATTTGGTACCAAACAGACACCAGCGTACAAATTTTTTAACTTGATATACATAAAATAAGGTTGCGTCGCATAGGGTCAGCGGTAAAAAAGTATCGATTTCTAATATTTTAAGACGAGCCAAAAATTCATCGATTATACATTTTAATAGTACATTGATTACAGAATCTTTTGGTACCAAGCAGACAACAGCATACAAACTTTTTCATTTGCTATACATAAATTAAGGATGCGTCGCATAGGGTCAGCGGTAAAAAAGTATCGATTTCTAATATTTTAAGACGAGCCAAAAATTCATCGATTATACATTTTAATAGTACATTGATTACAGAATCTTTTGATACCATGCAGACACCAGCGTACAAATTTTTTAACTTGATATACATAAAATAAAGTTGCGTCGAATGGGGTCAGCGGTAAAAAAGTATAGATTTCTAATATTTTAAGACGAGCCAAAAATTCATCGATTATACATTTTAATAGTACATTGATTACAGAACCATTTGGTACCATGCAGACACCAGCGTACAAATTTTTTAACTTGATATACATAAAATAAAGTTGCGTCGAATGGGGTCAGCGGTAAAAAAGTATCGATTTCTAATATTTAAAGACGAGCCAAAAATTCATCCATTATACATTTTAATAGTACATTGATTACAGAATCTTTTGGTACCAAGCAGACAACAGCGTACAAACTTTTTCATTTGCTATACATAAATTAAGGATGCGTCGAATGGGGTCAGCGATAAAAAAGTATCGATTTCTAATATTTTAAGACGAGCCAAAAATTCATCGATTATACATTTTAATAGTACATTGATTACAGAATCATTTGGTACCAAACAGACACCAGCGTACAAATTTTTTAACTTGATATACATAAAATAAGGTTGCGTCGCATAGGGTCAGCGGTAAAAAAGTATGGATTTCAAATATTTAAAGACGAGCCAAAAATTCATCGATTATACATTTTAATAGTACATTGATTACAGAATCATTTGGTACCAAACAGACACCAGCGTACAAATTTTTTAACTTGATATACATAAAATAAGGTTGCGTCGCAAAGGATCAGCGGTAAAAAGTATCGATTTCCAATATTTTAAGACGAGCCAAAAATTCATCGATTATACATTTTAATAGTACATTGATTACAGAATCTTTTGATACCATGCAGACACCAGCGTACAAATTTTTTAACTTGATATACATAAAATAAAGTTGCGTCGAATGGGGGCAGCGGTAAAAAAGTATCGATTTCTAATATTTAAAGACGAGCCAAAAATTCATCGATTATACATTTTAATAGTACATTGATTACTGAATCATTTGGTACCAAACAGACACCAGCGTACAAATTTTTTAACTTGATATACATAAAATAAAGTTGCGTCGAATGGGGTCAGCGGTAAAAAAGTATCGATTTCTAATATTTTAAGACGAGCCAAAAATTCATCCATTATATATTTTAATAGTACATTGATTACAGAACCATTTGGTACCAAACAGAAACCAGCGTACAAATTTTTTAACTTGATATACATAAAATAAGGTTGCGTCGCATAGAATCAGCGGTAAAAAGTATCGATTTCCAATATTTTAAGACGAGCCAAAAATTCATCGATTATACATTTTAATAGTACATTGATTACAGAATCTTTTGATACCATGCAGACACCAGCGTACAAATTATTTAACTTGATATACATAAAATAAAGTTGCGTCGAATGGGGTCAGCGGTAAAAAAGTATCGATTTCTAATATTTTAAGGCGAGCCAAAAATTCATCGATTATACATTTTAATAGTACATTGATTACACAATCATTTGGTACCAAACAGACACCAGCGTACAAATTATTTAACTTGATATACATAAAATAAGGTTGCGTCGCATAGGGTCAGCGGTAAAAAAGTATCGATTTCAAATATTTAAAGACGAGCCAAAAATTCATCGATTATACATTTTAATAGTACATTGATTACACAATCATTTGGTACCAAACAGACACCAGCGTACAAATTATTTAATTTGATATACATAAAATAAGGTTGTGTCGCAAAGGATCAGCGGTAAAAAGTATCGATTTCCAATATTTTAAGACGAGCCAAAAATTCATCGATTATACATTTTAATAGTACATTGATTACAGAATCTTTTGATACCATGCAGACACCAGCGTACAAATTTTTTAACTTGATATACATAAAATAAAGTTGCGTCGAATGGGGTCAGCGGTAAAAAAGTATCGATTACAAATATTTAAAGACGAGCCAAAAATTCATCGATTATACATTTTAATAGTACATTGATTACAGAATCTTTTGATACCATGCAGACACCAGCGTACAAATTTTTTAACTTGCTATACATAAAATAAGGTTGCGTCGCATAGGGTCAGCGGTAAAAAAGTATCGATTTCTAATATTTAAAGACGAGCCAAAAATTCATCGATTATACATTTTAATAGTACATTGATTACTGAATCATTTGGTACCAAACAGACACCAGCGTACAAATTTTTTAACTTGATATACATAAAATAAAGTTGCGTCGAATGGGGTCAGCGGTAAAAAAGTATCGATTTCTAATATTTTAAGACGAGCCAAAAATTCATCCATTATACATTTTAATAGTACATTGATTACAGAACCATTTGGTACCAAACAGAAACCAGCGTACAAATTTTTTAACTTGATATACATAAAATAAGGTTGCGTCGCATAGAATCAGCGGTAAAAAGTATCGATTTCCAATATTTTAAGACGAGCCAAAAATTCATCGATTATACATTTTAATAGTACATTGATTACAGAATCTTTTGATACCATGCAGACACCAGCGTACAAATTATTTAACTTGATATACATAAAATAAAGTTGCGTCGAATGGGGTCAGCGGTAAAAAAGTATCGATTTCTAATATTTTAAGGCGAGCCAAAAATTCATCGATTATACATTTTAATAGTACATTGATTACACAATCATTTGGTACCAAACAGACACCAGCGTACAAATTATTTAACTTGATATACATAAAATAAAGTTGCGTCGAATGGGGTCAGCGGTAAAAAAGTATCGATTTCTAATATTTTAAGACGAGCCAAAAATTCATCGATTATACATTTTAATAATACATTGATTACAGAATCATTTGGTACCAAACAGACACCAGCGTACAAATTTTTTAACTTGATATACATAAAATAAGGTTGCGTCGCATAGGGTCAGCGGTAAAAAAGTATCGATTTCTAATATTTTAAGACGAGCCAAAAATTCATCGATTATACATTTTAATAGTACATTGATTACAGAATCTTTTGGTACCAAGCAGACAACAGCATACAAACTTTTTCATTTGCTATACATAAATTAAGGATGCGTCGCATAGGGTCAGCGGTAAAAAAGTATCGATTTCTAATATTTTAAGACGAGCCAAAAATTCATCGATTATACATTTTAATAGTACATTGATTACAGAATCTTTTGATACCATGCAGACACCAGCGTACAAATTTTTTAACTTGATATACATAAAATAAAGTTGCGTCGAATGGGGTCAGCGGTAAAAAAGTATAGATTTCTAATATTTTAAGACGAGCCAAAAATTCATCGATTATACATTTTAATAGTACATTGATTACAGAACCATTTGGTACCATGCAGACACCAGCGTACAAATTTTTTAACTTGATATACATAAAATAAAGTTGCGTCGAATGGGGTCAGCGGTAAAAAAGTATCGATTTCTAATATTTAAAGACGAGCCAAAAATTCATCCATTATACATTTTAATAGTACATTGATTACAGAATCTTTTGGTACCAAGCAGACAACAGCGTACAAACTTTTTCATTTGCTATACATAAATTAAGGATGCGTCGAATGGGGTCAGCGGTAAAAAAGTATCGATTTCTAATATTTTAAGACGAGCCAAAAATTCATCGATTATACATTTTAATAGTACATTGATTACAGAATCATTTGGTACCAAACAGACACCAGCGTACAAATTTTTTAACTTGATATACATAAAATAAGGTTGCGTCGCATAGGGTCAGCGGTAAAAAAGTATGGATTTCAAATATTTAAAGACGAGCCAAAAATTCATCGATTATACATTTTAATAGTACATTGATTACAGAATCATTTGGTACCAAACAGACACCAGCGTACAAATTTTTTAACTTGATATACATAAAATAAGGTTGCGTCGCAAAGGATCAGCGGTAAAAAGTATCGATTTCCAATATTTTAAGACGAGCCAAAAATTCATCGATTATACATTTTAATAGTACATTGATTACAGAATCTTTTGATACCATGCAGACACCAGCGTACAAATTTTTTAACTTGATATACATAAAATAAAGTTGCGTCGAATGGGGGCAGCGGTAAAAAAGTATCGATTTCTAATATTTAAAGACGAGCCAAAAATTCATCGATTATACATTTTAATAGTACATTGATTACTGAATCATTTGGTACCAAACAGACACCAGCGTACAAATTTTTTAACTTGATATACATAAAATAAAGTTGCGTCGAATGGGGTCAGCGGTAAAAAAGTATCGATTTCTAATATTTTAAGACGAGCCAAAAATTCATCCATTATATATTTTAATAGTACATTGATTACAGAACCATTTGGTACCAAACAGAAACCAGCGTACAAATTTTTTAACTTGATATACATAAAATAAGGTTGCGTCGCATAGAATCAGCGGTAAAAAGTATCGATTTCCAATATTTTAAGACGAGCCAAAAATTCATCGATTATACATTTTAATAGTACATTGATTACAGAATCTTTTGATACCATGCAGACACCAGCGTACAAATTATTTAACTTGATATACATAAAATAAAGTTGCGTCGAATGGGGTCAGCGGTAAAAAAGTATCGATTTCTAATATTTTAAGGCGAGCCAAAAATTCATCGATTATACATTTTAATAGTACATTGATTACACAATCATTTGGTACCAAACAGACACCAGCGTACAAATTATTTAACTTGATATACATAAAATAAGGTTGCGTCGCATAGGGTCAGCGGTAAAAAAGTATCGATTTCAAATATTTAAAGACGAGCCAAAAATTCATCGATTATATATTTTAATAGTACATTGATTACACAATCATTTGGTACCAAACAGACACCAGCGTACAAATTATTTAATTTGATATACATAAAATAAAGTTGCGTCGAATGGGGTCAGCGGTAAAAAAGTATCGATTACAAATATTTAAAGACGAGCCAAAAATTCATCGATTATACATTTTAATAGTACATTGATTACAGAATCTTTTGATACCATGCAGACACCAGCGTACAAATTTTTTAACTTGCTATACATAAAATAAGGTTGCGTCGCATAGGGTCAGCGGTAAAAAAGTATCGATTTCTAATATTTAAAGACGAGCCAAAAATTCATCGATTATACATTTTAATAGTACATTGATTACTGAATCATTTGGTACCAAACAGACACCAGCGTACAAATTTTTTAACTTGATATACATAAAATAAAGTTGCGTCGAATGGGGTCAGCGGTAAAAAAGTATCGATTTCTAATATTTTAAGACGAGCCAAAAATTCATCCATTATACATTTTAATAGTACATTGATTACAGAACCATTTGGTACCAAACAGAAACCAGCGTACAAATTTTTTAACTTGATATACATAAAATAAGGTTGCGTCGCATAGAATCAGCGGTAAAAAGTATCGATTTCCAATATTTTAAGACGAGCCAAAAATTCATCGATTATACATTTTAATAGTACATTGATTACAGAATCTTTTGATACCATGCAGACACCAGCGTACAAATTATTTAACTTGATATACATAAAATAAAGTTGCGTCGAATGGGGTCAGCGGTAAAAAAGTATCGATTTCTAATATTTTAAGGCGAGCCAAAAATTCATCGATTATACATTTTAATAGTACATTGATTACACAATCATTTGGTACCAAACAGACACCAGCGTACAAATTATTTAACTTGATATACATAAAATAAGGTTGCGTCGCATAGGGTCAGCGGTAAAAAAGTATCGATTTCTAATATTTTAAGACGAGCCAAAAATTCATCGATTATACATTTTAATAGTACATTGATTACAGAATCTTTTGATACCATGCAGACACCAGCGTACAAATTTTTTAACTTGATATACATAAAATAAAGTTGCGTCGAATGGGGTCAACGGTAAAAAAGTATCGATTTCAAATATTTAAAGACGAGCCAAAAATTCATCGATTATACATTTTAATAGTACATTGATTACAGAATCTTTTGATACCAAGCAGACAACAGCGTACATACTTTTTCATTTGCTATACATAAATTAAGGATGCGTCGCATAGGGTCAGCGGTACAATTTACTGCGGTCCGTCGGTGTCTCACGTGGTTCGCACGCCGCCGTCTCGTCGAACAGTGTCCCGACTCTGGGCTCGCGGTACGCCGGTAGCCGGTAGCCTGTGGCGCTGCGCGCGCCGCCGATAATCGATCCTTGATCCTATTTCGACACTAGTCGATCCTTGCGGGCCTCGTTGCCCCGGTAATTTCGAAACCGCTCTCGGTACGTTTCGGAATGTTGGCGCGGATAATATGGCTGTTCCCGAACAACTGCTTTTCCTTCTCAGATGTTTGTCGACTTGCTGAGGGACCCGCCGAGAGGTGATCAGTCTCCGACGGTTCCGATTTCTTCGGGACGATGCCGACGGCCCCATTGGAGTAGCCATCCCTGTCTCGAGATATCGGAACCCTTTTATGTGCTCCTCCGCTTAGTTCCTTCCGCTATCCGAGGCTGCAAAACGTATTCGACAGTAACGGGCCCTTGCTTATTTATTTCATTTATCTTACAATAAAGACCTTACGTGACCGTGCGTTATCCGGCGTCCCCGAACGCACCGCTTCCACCCAGGTCGTCCACTTTCGCTGCAAATCCGCCATCCCACGATGATTGCTCCCTTCGGTACATTTGGGTCATCTCCGACCACTCACTTCAACTCGGTATTACACGAAAAGGAATCGAACGTACCTAAATAAAACTAAAGGCGAGTCGACGAAAAGTATTCGTCGCTCTCTCTCGACCCTTCCTCGGCCGGGCCGTGCCGGCCCTGTGACGGGCGTAAAAACGTCACGTCACAATATATATAAAATATTTATCCGAGATTTGTTCACGATCTACAGAACGTCATATGTTCGGCGCTGATTGACAGGTCATGAAGTGTTTAGGATCGTTTAAAAAAAAATCTTATAAATATAAGACAATAATGACAGATATCTACGTAATACATAGAATGATTAGACAGGATGTTACTAGATGGATCAACGTGCGAAAAATTTACTACTTATATTGAGAACCTCAACCAACCAGTCCCTTTTATTTTTCTTTCTTTCAAAATATATTAATTATCAATTTTGATCAAGATACGACACACGACTTCTTAAAAAATGGATTAAATATAGAAAGGCACTACTGAAAGATGAGATCTTAATATAAGAGATCTTAATAATTATTTCAATTTTATTTTCAATAAAATATATATAGAATTTTTGCAATATCTTTCATAAATAGTTTTCACATTTTGTGATTGACAAAACATGGTTTACATTTTCTAAAGCTGCATCATAGGCTTTTGTTTTTAATCTATGCAGCTGCCAAATTATCATGAACTTTTATATGCAATTTTCGAATAAAATCTGTAATTCACTAACCGACTGTTCCTCATTTAGACTCTTTGAACTACTTTTTGTCGATAACAGATATTCTAATGCTCTCTGATAACATTATATTGCAAAAGGCAGCACATCCGAATAAACCGTCAATTTTCACGTTTACATTTCTCATTGCTTTAAAAAAATTAATTCAACTATTGTGTTAAAAGTCACATAGACTAAAGGCAACCACAAGCTTTTTCATAATACGTTACGTTACATTAAGTACTAACCGTAAACTTAAATTCGTGATCTTAAATTTCAGTTAATACAGAAAGAAAATCATAACATAATAATACTTTTGCTACATATGAGTATCTAAATTTATGATCAATGTTAACGTAATTGAGCGTACCTATTTAAGATCTAAACAAAATGAGAGTTTGAGAGAGTTTTATTTTCTTTTGAATGCTTTTAGTCGGACTAATGTACAAAGAACAATAAGATTGAATGAGTGTGCTTACTTGCACTTGCGCAATCTATAGAATCTATTTGGAAGGACTGTCGGAGAAAACTTAAAATTCATAATTCCCGCCGAATACGTAGATGTCTTAACTAAGCTTAAACTATTGCATAGAAAATTAAATTGATTCTTTGGTAGAGCTTTGATAAAAATATCCGCTCGCTGCATATTCGTCAACACATATTGCACATCTATTTCATCGTTTTTGCCAGTTTCTCTTATGAAATGATACTTTATGTCTACATATATGTTTGATGCGTTTATGAACTATTCGAACTGCGCTCTTATTATCGACAAATAGAATCGTCGCACCCTTGAGTACGCAGCTAAGATCTTTTAATAGTTTCCGCAGTCGTTCCGTATCGCCATAGTATAAATATACACAGTAGCGTCGCTTCTTTATTCTATATGAGATCAAATTTCCAGTACGCATGCGTCGGTTGTACATTTGAAGATATAGCTGCGCCCATATATACGATATTATAACCTGTAAGGCCGGGTCTACATTGGTCGTAGAATTGTAGATCGTAAGAAATTTGACCAACCACAGTCGATTATTTCAAAAATAATCAACTGTGGTTGGTCAATTTTTTTACGATCTACGATTCTACGATCAATGTAGACCCGGCCTAAGTACCTGTATTAACCTGTGTATGTAACCTGTTTTTTATAATTCGAAAAGGTGTATGATATTAAAAATAGTTATTTCTAATATAAAAATTAACATTCTATTTATTTATTTATATATAAACTAACATTACATTTTACATTCAAATTTAAGCGATGTACAATTTTCAATGTGGCAATGGGTCATATGACTTAGGACTTAGGACAACTACATCAAAGATGCCGACTACTCGCTCAGTGTCGCTACTGTGTGTACTTATACTGTGATATCGCTTCTTTCGCAATCGTTACTACCTACTACGTATTCGGCTTCCGTTGTGCTCAACCATAGACATATAAGATAGACCCAACATGCATATCTTTGGCAGAACAAAGAGGTAAAACATAGGAGAATTTTTTCTTTTCATCACGATACTTTATACTTTCAGGTGAAGTTAGATTGCCGATCATTGCTGTCACCAATACGTGTACAAGAAAAGGACACAGATTCACCGATGTTTTGCCTCTCTCTCCGTTCTGCCAAACCTAACCTAACTTGTATTCTAAGGAAATATATGGCATGTTGGGATTATCTCATATGTCTACGTGCTCAATGTCACAAGTTTTCTGTCATTGAGACGACCAAGATACAAGATTATTAATTGCACATAACACGTAACCCAATAATTGACCTTCGAGTCTCCACATCGCTTGTGAAATTGAAGCTCGTGCAGTTCTGAAAACTCGATAGATTTGAAAATGTTTCCGTCGTTTTTGTACTTTATTTGGACACACATTGACCATTCAATTAGATATTTAAAGATCCTTTTTACGGTTTTCCAGTGGTCGTAATTATTTAAATATCTACTTACAGAATACGCAATATCTGATCGTGATACAACGAGAAACATTAGTGACTCGACCGTGATATATATACTTTTACCTAACTCTCTTCATCAGAATCGTTTGAAATTAATAATATAGATTGGCAAGCAACTTATAGCTTTTGTCCTACTCATTTGAAATTGATCAATTATTCGCTTCGTATGTGCTGCTTGATGACAGAAAAATATTTTATTTTCGCGATTTCTTTCTATTTAAACTCCGACAAATATGTGCCCGTCACCGAGAACATATAATTTCGACACATAATTTTGCATTTCGCAGAGATTTGACAATTAAATCGACGTAATTTGGCTGCGATTAGCCTGTCATCCACGACTAATATACATTGATTCCGTCAACATAATCATAACCACAAAATAAGTACTTATCGGCCTAAGTTTCTCGAAAATTACTGTTTTTAAGAACCGCGAAACTTCTCGTTCCAGCACCGAAGTATTTATTTTAAACCATACAACGATTTATTTAATTTGTATACGATGTCTTGTTTTCTGCTTCCTTGATGTTGAAATCCTGAGAGATTTCCATGTAAATTTCTTCTCACAGCTCTCGAACTGCACGAGCTTCAAATCTTTTTCAACTACCAAGATAAATAGAACTCGCAGAAAATCGAATCTCATGACTGGAGAAAAGGTTTCTGTATAATCAAAACACTGTTCCTGCAAGAATTCTCGAACGCAGAGTTGTGCTTTATAGCGATATGTTTTGTCGCGATGTATCTCGCAACATTTTGAACACGGGTACTTTGTATCGATGGGCTTCCGATTATGTTTTTTCGGTACGATCGTCTAAGTTGCGTTTGATCATTTTGTTGCTCTTATAAGCGTTGAACTCGTTCCTCATAGCCTCGATCCATTTCTCAGTCTCCAAGCTGTTTATTGCTTCCTAGAACGAAGAAGTTGTATTATACTCGGCTATCTAGACCTCATACCTAGAAGGCCTCCAAATCGAAGACCGATCTAAAGTTGTCAATTTTAAATAGGCTCTTCTTGTTCGATTCTGTCCTCGATTAGTTTTGCATGCTCTTGTCCTCATTGTTCTTCTTGAGATACCAGCTCGATGTCTTCTGCTTGCTCGAGAGTATTATGTTTGTCTTTTTCGTAATTAGAGAACGTGTACTCGTTGCAAGTCTCTTCGTTCTTCATCGTTAACTCTCCAAGCGATTCCTCCTTGAAAACAATATCTCGTGATACGATTTGTTCAGTGCTCGTATTGTGTAGACAGTAGTTTGTAGAATCGTCCTGATATCCTATTAGGATTATAGGCGCAGGCGGGAAGAAGAGAGAAGAGGACGAGGATGAAGGAGGAGAGAGGACATCGTGGGAGGGTGAGAGTGGGGCGATGAGAGGGAGGAAGGTGAAAGGGGAAGGGAAAACGGAGAAAGAGGGATAGAGGCAGTGATGCAAGATTTCACGCGCGACAGCCACTTCGCGACAGCCATCTTGCAGTGGAGGGGATAGGTCGGCAGCGCAGAGCGCACCGAAAAGATGAGAACCCTTGTCCTTCGAACATATAGAAGAGGACAGGTATATATCTTTTGTCCTTTATTTTCTTTTGATAGAATAGAGCTACGAATTTCGAGCGAATCCGGAATACTGGCGATAGCGAGTAGGCGATGCGACCCAATATGCAAAAAGAAAATATAAAATATAAAAAATATATTTAATATTATAAAATAATATTAATAAAATTATTATATTTTAAACATAAATTAAGTAACTTATATTTAAAACTTTAATTAAAAATAATTATTAATTAATAATAATTATAATTAATAATTATTAATTAATAATTATTAATTAATAATAATTATAATTAATAATTATAAGTATATTTTATATATAAAAATCCACTCTTGGCCAATATATACGCCAGTAGTGATATAAGGAGAGTTCTAACCCAATGGGGCAATGAGGGGGGGTGAGGGGCGAGGGGAACCCAGGGCGCGGGGGATGACGTCACGCGGGGAGGGGAAATGACGTCACGCGGGGAGGGGGCATGACGTCACGCGGGGAGGGGAGATGACGTCACGCGGGGAGGGGAAATGACGTCACGCGGGGAGGGGGAATGACGTCACGCGGGGAAGGGGAGGCGTCCGCGGGGAGGGGGAAGCGTCCGCGATTTTGGTGCCTGGTCCGCGAGGGGTCCGCGGGGAGGGGGAGGCGTCGGCGAGGTTAGGGTCCGCGAGGGGGCCGCGGGGAGGGGGAGGCATCCGCGAAGTTAGGGTCCGCGAGGGGTCCGCGGGGAGGGGAGCGTCCGCGATTTTAGGTGACGGGTCCGCGAGGGGTCCGCGGGGAGGGGGAGGCGTCCGCGAAAGACCGCATGAAGCTTTTCGGGTAAGGGGTCCGCGCGGAGAGAGGAACGCGAAGGAGAGCGCGAGGCGCACGCGAGATGACGCAAGCGAGGCGTATATGCAAGAGCGAGAGAGATAGTGCGAGATGGTTAGGGTTAGGTAGCGAGATGATGCGGCGATTGAGAGCGCGAGGTGTTGCAGCGAGGCGTATATGCAAGAGCGAGAGAAATAGTGCGAGATGGTTAGGTAGCGAGATGACGCGAAGGAGAGCGCGAGACGCACGCGAGAGAGATGACGCAAGAGCGAGAGAGATAGCGCGAGATGACGAGAGGTAGCGAGATGACGCGAAGGAGAGCGCGAGAGCTGATGCAGCGAAGGAGAGCGCGAGGTGCACGCGAGAGAGATATCACAAGAGCGAGAGAGAGATGTTGCGAGACGATGCGGCGATGGAGAGCGCGAGAGCTGATGCAGCGAAGGAGAACGCAAAGAGAGAGGCGGACGCGAGAGAGACTTTTATTTAATAATATATTTTTTTTAAATTAATATTTTTAGGATGAGGAAGGGGAGAAGATCTAATCTAAAATAAACTATATATTTTTAATATTTAAAATAATTTTTATTATATAACTATGTGTGTGTGTGTATATTTTACAAAATGTTTGTGTGTGTATGTGTGTGTGTGTAAATTAAAAAATTTAAAATATAAAATGTATAGGGGGATGTGGGGAGGTGTTGAGCGATGGTGATCGAATCACATGGATCGATATGATATTCCGTGACGATCGACCCATGTATCACCACTTGTGGTACGAGGCGGTGCGTGAGGTGGTGGCTGCGAGGTGGTGGTGGCTGCGAGGTGACGGTGGCTGCGAGGCGGCAGGGCGGAACTCCTGCATAACAGAAATTTTTATTAAATATATTTATTTTATTATCAATTTATTATTTTAATAATTTTTAAATGAAAAGAAATACTTACAACAATTATTCCTCCTCAGAGGATTCTCTATGCTCAGCATAGGAAAATCTTTTAACGTTCACCTCGAATAGGAAAGAGCGTTTTTTCGGATCATCCCATAGTTTCCGGTAGGCCCATGTATCGCCTGCACAATTGAATTAACCGGAGTGTGTGTCGAAAGCGCAGGAACACTGGTATCTATGCTTAAGAAACGTTTGCGAAGCAATCTTCTTATTTCTTCAAGTCGCGCGATTCGAGTTGTCCGTGACTGCAAATTTCCAATTAATAATTTCTTGGGGTTGATTTGCATTCCGAAAATTCTCATTAGTTCTTGCGGGCATTGTCTTTCTAACAAGTTGATACAACCATCACAATCTGGCTCCCACATCCAGTAAATCGTTTTATCAATTTTATGTGGAGGCAGTCCGAAAAAATCCCATTCTTTCAGGTCAGCAGCATTGCACAACACAAGTTGTTCCAGTAATTCAATGTATTCCTCCAGAGTTATCATCTTTACAACACTTGCAGAATTATATATCTTACAGTTTCATGCAACCGCACAGCACGAGCATGCACGTATAAGTCTGCTACTCTATGACACGACACATATATTATAATGTTGCTCCCCTCTTGATTTTAATTCTACATCACTCTTCATCTCTCTGTTCTAACTGGAGTATCATCTAACTCATCATTTTTTGATGAAGAGTTTTGCTGATAATGCATGTGCACATCATACTATTCATATACATATAGAACAGGGGCGGGAAAGAAATAATTAAACACACAGTTTAACAGTAAAATAATTTATTTGTTGCAAGCATTATAAATAATTTCATTTATAGCACAAGTTATCAATTCACAATCTATAAGTGATTCGCTATTAAACATATTACTATCACGTATCGCCTTTGCGGCATTGCTCACATCGCGAATATTATCACATTGTAAAATATTTACAAATTGTTTAAATTTTTCATTAACACTATGAGTATTCTCACACAGCTAGGAATACATATGATCAATACATTTGTCGAAATCGAATAAATGTAGTAACGTTGATGGTTTCATGTACAAAGAATTATCAGATGAAGTAATTTTTATAATTTTTGAAGTATACATGTTAACCACTTTGAGTGTTAGATCACTAATCCATAGCGGAGTTTCAGTTAGCTGCTCAATGTCTGCTCGTTTACGCATTAGAGATTTCCATGTTTCAATGGGTAATATTATTTGATTGCCTCGATTATCACCGAGAGCCAATTCCACATAGGATATTATTCCGACGCTGATTCCTATTTCCAAATATTTATAGGATGTTGGGATTAAGACGTATCTTCTTCCGAGTATACGAGCCGCACGATGAGATGAAGCGCTACAAAAATTTTATTGAAAATAATTATTTAACAACAAAAAAAAGTTGTTTATTGAAAAATTCATTTAACAGATAATATTGAAACTTACTTGTCACATTTCTTCTTGTACAAAACATTGCTCTCTTGTACTGGAACGTAATAATTCATGCTGGCGGAGTACATTTTAAAAGAACCTTTCACATAAGTGATTGATACAATACTAAATCATTATTACAAGTTTTTATTGATACAAAGCAATGGGGTGAGGATTATTGCTCACGCAAAATTATTTTCAACCAATCAAAGCGCCGATGCACGGCTGCTATGACATCATCCTCAATGAAATATTAAATGTAAAATAATGCAACATATCCAAAATTTCAAGCGTCAATGTACGACTGCTATGACATCATCCTCAATGAAATATTAAATGTAAAATAATGCAACATATCCAAAATTTCAAGCGTCAATGTATGACTGCTATGACATCATCCTCAATGAAATATTAAATGTAAATTAATGCAACATATTCAAAATTTCAAGCGTCAATGTACGACTGCTATGACATCATCCTCAACGAAATATTAAATGTAAAATAATGCAACATATCCAAAATTTCAAGCGTCAATGTACGAATGCTATGACATCATCCTCAATGAAATATTAAATGTAAAATAATGCAACATATTCAAAATTTCAAGCGCCGATGCGCGGCTGCTATGACATCATCCACAAATGAAATGTTAGAATTATTGTCAAGGTCAAAATGTGCAAAATGCAACATATTCAAATTTTAAGCACCAATGCACCGGCTGCTGTCATCCCCCAGGTGTTCAAAATGTGTAAAATTGCAATTTTCAAGCGCCGATGCACGGCTGCTATGACATCATCCTTAATGAAATATTAGAATTATTGTCAAGGTTAAATGTGCAACATACTCGAGTGCCAATGATCTCTACGATTAAATAAAAAGGATGGTAAAGAGGCATACCATGTTAGTATCATTGTCAGAGGTTCAGCAAGAGCATCTCAAAAATGGCACAATTGGAAGCAAGTTTGTTGGAGCAAGCCGCAAGGGTGAATTCGGTGGAAGAATATATTGTGTGGGAGCAGCAATGTGACGAATACATCGAATCACTGGAAGAACAAAGTAGAATAAAACGACCACGATTATCGATCGGAGTTCGACAATCGCTTGTCTCCCAAATCGCGCGTCTCGAAGGGTTGAAGAATTCAGTACGCAGACGTTTTGTACATGCAAGTGCCGGAAGCAGTTCGCGAGACATCGGACTCATATGCCGAGAGATTGATACGGCGTTCGAGAGCCGCATCTTGACTGGTGCGGTAATAAACTATAATCACATTGAACCTCGTCAATTTCTAGAGGAGGCCAAAGACATTGTGATCAGACACGTGCAAAAAGTGTTGCAAAAACACACTAATGTGAAAGTGAACACTATATTTAATGGCGAGTTCGTGTCGGGTGATAAGCGTGCTAATAAAAGTATCAATATGAAAAACTTTGAAATCTTTCGCACCTCCGATTTACATGATTGGTACAAACGCCGCGTTATCGACCCCACACTAGCATCGCTAGAAGAGTTTCAAGAACGCGATAGTGGTTGGGCATTATCGCGAATAAACAATTTAACTGTAAATATAAACAAGTATAATCCAATGCGTGCGGGATGCCACATTAAATTACCGCGAGAAATAATGATGAAAAGAGTGGTTCGATTGATGTTCGATCGAGGTTGATTGATGTTTGATCGAGGTTCGAAGGTGGTTCGATCGAAGTTGATTGATGTTTGATCGAGGTTCGAAGGTGGTTCGAAAGTGGTTGATTGAGGTATGAAAGTGGTTGATTGATGTTCGATCGATGTTCGAACGTGGTTGATTGACGTTCAATCGATGTTCGAACGTGGTTGATCGAGGTACGAACGTGCTTCGAAAGTGGTTGATTGAGGTACGAAAGTGGTTCGAAAGTGGTTGATTGACGTTCGATCGATGTTCGAACGTGGTTCGAAAGTGGTTCGAAGGTGGTTGATTGACGTTCAATCGATGTTCGAACGTGGTTGATCGAGGTACGAATGTGGTTCGAAAGTGGTTCGAAGGTGTTTGATTGATGTTTGAACGTGGTTCGATCGTGATTCGAGGTTCGATTGTGATTCGAACGTGGTTCTATTGACGTTCGAAGGTGGTTTCAATTTTAAATATTATTCATATGCTTATTCTCATCATGGAATCTTTGTCTCGGACCATCTGTTTTCTTATCTCATGTGCCGAGTAAGCGTTCAAGCTATTATGTCATACTACTCCCCTACTCTTTTTAACGTGAGCGGGTCTGTCTCCGCGATGTTCGTCATAAAGTTTTTAGCGTTTGACACGTTAGTATCTTAAAAAAGAGTGAAAAAAAACAAAAAAAATGACTGGAAGTTTTCTGCGCCGTACGCTCCCCGAAATAGTAAGTTGTACAATTTATTTAAAACTATTGTACAGAATGTTGCAATATGTTTAGATATATATTAAATATTCATATTTTTCAGATGATCTATAACATTGTGCAAAATTTACGGCCGCAACACGTGGTGGAGCAAGATTTAACTGAACGAGAGTGGGTGAGAATGCTGAGGTGGGAACATCGATAAATGTTTGCAGAAATGTGGTGCGAAACTGCAGAGGCGCGGGAAATGGATGCCAATAACAGTTGGCTATGGGAGAACATGTATGCTCTTCGGGAACTGTTTGGCCTAGAGCCATATCCACCAGAACCTGTGGTGGAAAATTGGAACTAGTAAGTATTTCTTTTTAATTATAAATTATTAAATTAATTAATAACAAATTTCTGTTATGCAGGAGTCCCCGCCCAGCCGTCGCCTCCGCTTCGCGCTGCATCAAACATTTGACCGCCTCATCATATCCAGGCACTCTCGTTCAGACAGGCATTGCTTAACCATGTGTTGCTGTCGTAAATATTATATTTTATATTATTATATTATATTTTAGATTTTATGATTATATTATATTTTATATTATATTTTATATTTTATATTATATTTTATATTATATTTTATATTTTATATTTTATATATTATTATTATTATATTTTAAATTTTAAATTCACACACACACACATACACACACAAACATTTTGTAAAATATACACACACACATAGTTATATAATAAAAATTATTTTAAATATTAAAAATATATAGTTTATTTTAGATTAGATCTTCTCCCCTTCCTCATCCTAAAAATATTAATTTAAAAAAAAAATATTATTAAAAAAAAGTCTCTCTCGCGTCCACCTCTTTCTTTGCGTTCTCCTTCGCTGCATCAGCTCTCGCGCTCTCCATCGCCGCATCGTCTCGCAACATCTCTCTCTCGCTCTTGTGATATCTCTCTCGCGTGCACCTCGCGCTCTCCTTCGCTGCATCAGCTCTCGCGCTCTCCTTTGCGTCATCTCGCTACCTCTCGTCATCTCGCGCTATCTCTCTCGCTCTTGCGTCATCTCTCTCGCCTGCGCCTCGCGCTCTCCTTCGCGTCATCTCGCTACCTAACCATCTCGCACTATCTCTCTCGCTCTTGCATATACGCCTCGCTGCAACACCTCGCGCTCTCAATCGCCGCATCATCTCGCTACCTAACCATCTCGCACTATCTCTCTCGCTCTTGCATATACGCCTCGCTTGCGTCATCTCTCTCGCGTGCGCCTCGCGCTCTCCTTCGCGTTCCTCTCTCCACGCGGACCCCTTATCCAAAAAGCTTCATGCGGTCTTTCGCGGACGCCTCCCCCTCCCCGCGGACCCCTCGCGGACCCTAACCTCGCGGACGCCTCCCCCTCCCCGCGGACCCCTCGCGGACCAGGCACCAAAATCGCGGACGCTTCCCCCTCCCCGCGGACGCCTCCCCCTCCCCGCGTGACGTCATTCCCCCTCCCCGCGTGATGTCATCCCCCGCGCCCTGGGTTCCCCTCGCCCCTCACCCCCTCATTGCTCCATGGGTTAGAACTCTCCTTATATCACTACTTACGCCTTTCTATTAAAAAAGATTTTTTATCTTTAAAGAAATAATTGTAATAAAATAATATTTTAATTTATAAATATTGTTTAAGATTTTATTCTTTTTATTCCCTATTTATTTTGTACTAATGTACGACGTAGAGATCACGGGCCAACCATTGCAAAAGAATCTCCGAGAGGCGGAAGACCGCCAACGTTGGACGACGGTGGTTCGCCACTGCACATGACCATAATGTCACGATTCTTCAGGCATGAAGATACGACGAGGAAGAAGAAGAAATGTACGACGTACATATTGTTGCTCAACGGAAACCGCGAGAAAGTGGTGGTTTCTTCAGTCAAAAAATTTAAAATGTATATTGGGAAATGTCATTATTAAAATTATAAAATAATAAAAATAAATAAATATTTAAAATAAAAAAAATTAATAAAAAAATTAATAAAATAAATAAAAAAGAAATAAAAAGTCAATTATATATAATTAATTAATAAAAAGTGAATTGCATCCCAATATACTTCAATATAAATATATTATGTGTATGTGTGTGTGTATATATATATTTATATACACAATTTTCTTACATGCTTTTAAGCATGACATCTTTTAAATAAAATGTATTATTAATAAGACGAGGGACCAGGTATGTCGGCAACATCAGCGTCTGCAGCATGTAGCTTTAAAATATTTTTATTTTTTTTACAGCAGTAGCATATAATTTGTCCGCCGACATAAGAAACAAATGTTTTTCATTAACTTGCATGTTTATAGCTGTTTCTCCCCTCGTCTTTAATGCAGATTTAAATACACAAATAGCATTAACAGAAGCCGACGAAAATTTATTACGTTTTTTTGTTTTTACATTATTTAAAAGAGAAAACATTCTCTTCGGATCGGCATTAGAATTTGGAAGCGATCTAATAGTATTTATAACATTTTTTAAATTAGGATATTTAGCATTATTATTGGTGTCTCGACGTTGTAAAATTTCTTTCCAAGCATTATCAAAATTTAATTTAGTGAGGCTTTGTTTTTCTACCATTGTAAAATCTGATGCTAATGCAATCCATTCTTTTTTTAAAGCATCTTCATCAAAACCGATAATAATTTTAATGACGAAAGAAACGTTATTGAATGATGTTTCTCTATTATAAAAGCTTACAAATGGTTGAAAAACTATTAATTGTGATAAAAATATGTCATTTATTGGTAATCTTTTACGAATTTCTTCTGCAGCAGTCACATAAAATGTTAAACAATTTTCTCGAATAATTTTAACAATGTCTACGTGACCTTCCAGTAGTAATTCGTTAAGATATTCCTCACATTCTAGCAAGAAACTTAAATATATCAGATTGGGAAGGAACATTCACATTGAGCCACGTACCCGTAGATCTCCTATTTCATGATTGCATGTATAAATTGCTTTCCGTTATAGAGTATCAAGGCACATCAGATGCAGAAAGTGTAGGGCATTATATTGCAAACATACGCAGGCTGACAGGAAAATGGGAAGTTCATAATGATCTCTGTAGAGATAAAAAGCCGCTACTGGCATCAGAAAGAATGATATTACAAAAAAGAAATTATCTTTATTAATATATATTAAAATATAAAACACACTATTATTATACATATGTGCCACATCTTAATTATTCATTTTAAGTTCGTTTAATGTCTATAAAACAAAAATAATTTTAAAGTTTAAAAGTAAAAAAATTAAAAAACCTCAAAAAAATAAAAAAAGGTAAAAAAAATAAAAAATATATGTAAAGTTTTAACATATTATTTACATTTTAATATATTTATATATATTTATACTTCACAATTTACACACACACACACACACACACACACACACACGTTTTTATTTTACTATACCAAAGCATTTACATTTTAGTTTTTGTTATTTAGTTACGCTGAAATAAAAAATGATTAATCAATGAGACATAAATTTTCAATCAAAGAATATTCATTTTATGTTCAATTTTATTTTGAGTTTAATTAAAGTTTAATTTTAGTTTGAGTTTAGTTTGAGAATTTTAATTTAAGTTTAAATTTAGTTTAATTTTAGTTTGAGAATTTTATTTCAGTTTAATTTTTTAGTTCAATTTTAGTTTGAGTTCAGATTGAGAATTTTATTTCAGTTTAATTTTAGTTTAATTTTATATCAAACCTGCAACTTATTTTTTTTACATCTATACCGTAGATTTTATATAAAAGATTCCGCAATTAAATATACAAACGATTAGAAGGCAACATCCGCTTCACAATTCAAATATCTTTAAAAATAAAAAAGTTAGCTCTTACCCCTACATTTAGAATCCGGTACTTTCACCCCAGTACTGGGGGTACAAACGAAACGAAAAGCGGTACAAACGGGTACAAACGATACGAACCAGCACGCGCTTTCAGATTTCGAATATCTTTAGTTAAATAATTTGTACGCTGGTGTCTGTTTGGTACCAAATGATTCTGTAATCAATGTACTATTAAAATGTATAATCGATGAATTTTTGGCTCGTCTTAAAATATTAGAAATCGATACTTTTTTACCGCTGACCCCATTCGACGCAACTTTATTTTATGTATATCAAGTTAAAAAATTTGTACGCTGGTGTCTGTTTGGTACCAAATGGTTCTGTAATCAATGTACTATTAAAATGTATAATCGATGAAATTTTGGCTCGTCTTAAAATATTAGAAATCCATACTTTTTTACCGCTGACCCTATGCGACGCAACCTTATTTTATGTATATCAAGTTAAAAAATTTGTACGCTGGTGTCTGTTTGGTACCAAATGATTCTGTAATCAATGTACTATTAAAATGTATAATCGATGAATTTTTGGCCCGTCTTTAAATATTTGTAATCGATACTTTTTTACCGCTGACCCCATTCGACGCAACTTTATTTTATGTATATCAAGTTAAAAAATTTGTACGCTGGTGTCTGCATGCTATCAAAAGATTCTGTAATCAATGTACTATTAAAATGTATAATCGATGAATTTTTGGCTCGTCTTTAAATATTAGAAATCGATACTTTTTTACCGCTGACCCTATGCGACGCAACCTTATTTTATGTATATCAAGTTAAAAAATTTGTACGCTGGTGTCTGTTTGGTACCAAATGATTCTGTAATCAATGTACTATTAAAATGTATAATCGATGAATTTTTGGCTCGTCTTAAAATATTAGAAATTTGTACGCTGGTGTCTGTTTGGTACCAAATGATTCTGTAATCAATGTACTATTAAAATGTATAATCGATGAATTTTTGGCTCGTCTTTAAATATTTGTAATCGATACTTTTTTACCGCTGACCCCATTCGACGCAACCTTATTTTATGTATATCAAGTTAAAAAATTTGTACGCTGGTGTCTGTTTGGTACCAAATGATTCTGTAATCAATGTACTATTAAAATGTATAATCGATGAATTTTTGGCTCGTCTTTAAATATTTGTAATCGATACTTTTTTATCGCTGACCCCATTCGACGCAACTTTATTTTATGTATATCAAGTTAAAAAATTTGTACGCTGGTGTCTGCATGCTATCAAAAGATTCTGTAATCAATGTACTATTAAAATGTATAATCGATGAATTTTTGGCTCGTCTTTAAATATTAGAAATCGATACTTTTTTACTGCTGACCCCATTCGACGCAACTTTATTTTATGTATATCAAGTTAAAAAATTTGTACGCTGGTGTCTGTTTGGTACCAAATAGTTCTGTAATCAATGTACTATTAAAATGTATAATCGATGAAATTTTGGCTCGTCTTAAAATATTAGAAATCCATACTTTTTTACCGCTGACCCTATGCGACGCAATCTTATTTTATGTATATCAAGTTAAAAAATTTGTACGCTGGTGTCTGTTTGGTACCAAATGATTCTGTAATCAATGTACTATTAAAATGTATAATCGATGAATTTTTGGCTCGTCTTTAAATATTTGTAATCGATACTTTTTTACCGCTGACCCCATTCGACGCAACTTTATTTTATGTATATCAAGTTAAAAAATTTGTACGCTGGTGTCTGCATGGTATCAAAAGATTCTGTAATCAATGTACTATTAAAATGTATAATCGATGAATTTTTGGCTCGTCTTTAAATATTAGAAATCGATACTTTTTTACCGCTGACCCTATGCGACGCAACCTTATTTTATGTATATCAAGTTAAAAAATTTGTACGCTGGTGTCTGTTTGGTACCAAATGATTGTGTAATGAATGTACTATTAAAATGTATAATCGATGAATTTTTGGCTCGTCTTAAAATATTAGAAATCGATACTTTTTTACCGCTGACCTCATTCGACGCAACTTTATTTTATGTATATCAAGTTAAAAAATTTGTACGCTGGTGTCTGTTTGGTACCAAATGATTGTGTAATCAATGTACTATTAAAATGTATAATCGATGAATTTTTGGCTCGTCTTAAAATATTAGAAATCGATACTTTTTTACCGCTGACCCTATGCGACGCATCCTTAATTTATGTATAGCAAATGAAAAAGTTTGTACGCTGTTGTCTGCTTGGTACCAAAAGATTCTGTAATCAATGTACTATTAAAATGTATAATGGATGAATTTTTGGCTCGTCTTTAAATATTAGAAATCGATACTTTTTTACCGCTGACCCCATGCGACGCAACCTTATTTTATGTATATCAAGTTAAAAAATTTGTACGCTGGTGTCTGTTTGGTACCAAATGATTCTGTAATCAATGTACTATTAAAATGTATAATCGATGAATTTTTGGCTCGTCTTAAAATATTAGAAATCGATACTTTTTTACCGCTGACCCCATTCGACGCAACTTTATTTTATGTATATCAAGTTAAAAAATTTGTACGCTGGTGTCCGCATGCTATCAAAAGATTCTGCTATCAAAAGATTCATCGATGAAATTTTGGCTCGTCTTAAAATATTAGAAATCCATACTTTTTTACCGCTGACCCTATGCGACGCAACCTTATTTTATGTATATCAAGTTAAAAAATTTGTACGCTGGTGTCTGTTTGGTACCAAATGATTCTGTAATCAATGTACTATTAAAATGTATAATCGATGAATTTTTGGCTCGTCTTAAAATATTAGAAATCGATACTTTTTTACCGCTGACCCCATTCGACGCAACTTTATTTTATGTATATCAAGTTAAAAAATTTGTACGCTGGTGTCTGTTTGGTACCAAATGGTTCTGTAATCAATGTACTATTAAAATGTATAATCGATGAAATTTTGGCTCGTCTTAAAATATTAGAAATCGATACTTTTTTACCGCTGACCCTATGCGACGCAACCTTATTTTATGTATATCAAGTTAAAAAATTTGTACGCTGGTGTCTGTTTGGTACCAAATGATTCTGTAATGAATGTACTATTAAAATGTATAATCGATGAATTTTTGGCTCGTCTTTAAATATTTGTAATCGATACTTTTTTACCGCTGACCCCATTCGACGCAACTTTATTTTATGTATATCAAGTTAAAAAATTTGTACGCTGGTGTCTGTTTGGTACCAAATGGTTCTGTAATCAATGTACTATTAAAATGTATAATCGATGAATTTTTGGCTCGTCTTAAAATATTAGAAATCGATACTTTTTTACCGCTGACCCTATGCGACGCATCCTTAATTTATGTATAGCAAATGAAAAAGTTTGTACGCTGTTGTCTGCTTGGTACCAAAAGATTCTGTAATCAATGTACTATTAAAATGTATAATGGATGAATTTTTGGCTCGTCTTTAAATATTAGAAATCGATACTTTTTTACCGCTGACCCCATGCGACGCAACCTTATTTTATGTATATCAAGTTAAAAAATTTGTACGCTGGTGTCTGTTTGGTACCAAATGGTTCTGTAATCAATGTACTATTAAAATGTATAATCGATGAATTTTTGGCTCGTCTTAAAATATTAGAAATCGATACTTTTTTACCGCTGACCCCATTCGACGCAACTTTATTTTATGTATATCAAGTTAAAAAATTTGTACGCTGGTGTCTGTTTGGTACCAAATGATTGTGTAATCAATGTACTATTAAAATGTATAATCGATGAATTTTTGGCTCGTCTTAAAATATTAGAAATCGATACTTTTTTACCGCTGACCCTATGCGACGCATCCTTAATTTATGTATAGCAAATGAAAAAGTTTGTACGCTGTTGTCTGCTTGGTACCAAAAGATTCTGTAATCAATGTACTATTAAAATGTATAATGGATGAATTTTTGGCTCGTCTTTAAATATTAGAAATCGATACTTTTTTACCGCTGACCCCATGCGACGCAACCTTATTTTATGTATATCAAGTTAAAAAATTTGTACGCTGGTGTCTGTTTGGTACCAAATGATTCTGTAATCAATGTACTATTAAAATGTATAATCGATGAATTTTTGGCTCGTCTTAAAATATTAGAAATCGATACTTTTTTACCGCTGACCCCATTCGACGCAACTTTATTTTATGTATATCAAGTTAAAAAATTTGTACGCTGGTGTCTGCATGCTATCAAAAGATTCTGCTATCAAAAGATTCATCGATGAAATTTTGGCTCGTCTTAAAATATTAGAAATCCATACTTTTTTACCGCTGACCCTATGCGACGCAACCTTATTTTATGTATATCAAGTTAAAAAATTTGTACGCTGGTGTCTGTTTGGTACCAAATGATTCTGTAATCAATGTACTATTAAAATGTATAATCGATGAATTTTTGGCTCGTCTTAAAATATTAGAAATCGATACTTTTTTACCGCTGACCCCATTCGACGCAACTTTATTTTATGTATATCAAGTTAAAAAATTTGTACGCTGGTGTCTGTTTGGTACCAAATGGTTCTGTAATCAATGTACTATTAAAATGTATAATCGATGAAATTTTGGCTCGTCTTAAAATATTAGAAATCCATACTTTTTTACCGCTGACCCTATGCGACGCAACCTTATTTTATGTATATCAAGTTAAAAAATTTGTACGCTGGTGTCTGTTTGGTACCAAATGATTCTGTAATCAATGTACTATTAAAATGTATAATCGATGAATTTTTGGCCCGTCTTTAAATATTTGTAATCGATACTTTTTTACCGCTGACCCCATTCGACGCAACTTTATTTTATGTATATCAAGTTAAAAAATTTGTACGCTGGTGTCTGCATGCTATCAAAAGATTCTGTAATCAATGTACTATTAAAATGTATAATCGATGAATTTTTGGCTCGTCTTTAAATATTAGAAATCGATACTTTTTTACCGCTGACCCTATGCGACGCAACCTTATTTTATGTATATCAAGTTAAAAAATTTGTACGCTGGTGTCTGTTTGGTACCAAATGATTCTGTAATCAATGTACTATTAAAATGTATAATCGATGAATTTTTGGCTCGTCTTAAAATATTAGAAATTTGTACGCTGGTGTCTGTTTGGTACCAAATGATTCTGTAATCAATGTACTATTAAAATGTATAATCGATGAATTTTTGGCTCGTCTTTAAATATTTGTAATCGATACTTTTTTACCGCTGACCCCATTCGACGCAACCTTATTTTATGTATATCAAGTTAAAAAATTTGTACGCTGGTGTCTGTTTGGTACCAAATGATTCTGTAATCAATGTACTATTAAAATGTATAATCGATGAATTTTTGGCTCGTCTTTAAATATTTGTAATCGATACTTTTTTATCGCTGACCCCATTCGACGCAACTTTATTTTATGTATATCAAGTTAAAAAATTTGTACGCTGGTGTCTGCATGCTATCAAAAGATTCTGTAATCAATGTACTATTAAAATGTATAATCGATGAATTTTTGGCTCGTCTTTAAATATTAGAAATCGATACTTTTTTACTGCTGACCCCATTCGACGCAACTTTATTTTATGTATATCAAGTTAAAAAATTTGTACGCTGGTGTCTGTTTGGTACCAAATAGTTCTGTAATCAATGTACTATTAAAATGTATAATCGATGAAATTTTGGCTCGTCTTAAAATATTAGAAATCCATACTTTTTTACCGCTGACCCTATGCGACGCAATCTTATTTTATGTATATCAAGTTAAAAAATTTGTACGCTGGTGTCTGTTTGGTACCAAATGATTCTGTAATCAATGTACTATTAAAATGTATAATCGATGAATTTTTGGCTCGTCTTTAAATATTTGTAATCGATACTTTTTTACCGCTGACCCCATTCGACGCAACTTTATTTTATGTATATCAAGTTAAAAAATTTGTACGCTGGTGTCTGCATGGTATCAAAAGATTCTGTAATCAATGTACTATTAAAATGTATAATCGATGAATTTTTGGCTCGTCTTTAAATATTAGAAATCGATACTTTTTTACCGCTGACCCTATGCGACGCAACCTTATTTTATGTATATCAAGTTAAAAAATTTGTACGCTGGTGTCTGTTTGGTACCAAATGATTGTGTAATGAATGTACTATTAAAATGTATAATCGATGAATTTTTGGCTCGTCTTAAAATATTAGAAATCGATACTTTTTTACCGCTGACCTCATTCGACGCAACTTTATTTTATGTATATCAAGTTAAAAAATTTGTACGCTGGTGTCTGTTTGGTACCAAATGATTGTGTAATCAATGTACTATTAAAATGTATAATCGATGAATTTTTGGCTCGTCTTAAAATATTAGAAATCGATACTTTTTTACCGCTGACCCTATGCGACGCATCCTTAATTTATGTATAGCAAATGAAAAAGTTTGTACGCTGTTGTCTGCTTGGTACCAAAAGATTCTGTAATCAATGTACTATTAAAATGTATAATGGATGAATTTTTGGCTCGTCTTTAAATATTAGAAATCGATACTTTTTTACCGCTGACCCCATGCGACGCAACCTTATTTTATGTATATCAAGTTAAAAAATTTGTACGCTGGTGTCTGTTTGGTACCAAATGATTCTGTAATCAATGTACTATTAAAATGTATAATCGATGAATTTTTGGCTCGTCTTAAAATATTAGAAATCGATACTTTTTTACCGCTGACCCCATTCGACGCAACTTTATTTTATGTATATCAAGTTAAAAAATTTGTACGCTGGTGTCCGCATGCTATCAAAAGATTCTGCTATCAAAAGATTCATCGATGAAATTTTGGCTCGTCTTAAAATATTAGAAATCCATACTTTTTTACCGCTGACCCTATGCGACGCAACCTTATTTTATGTATATCAAGTTAAAAAATTTGTACGCTGGTGTCTGTTTGGTACCAAATGATTCTGTAATCAATGTACTATTAAAATGTATAATCGATGAATTTTTGGCTCGTCTTAAAATATTAGAAATCGATACTTTTTTACCGCTGACCCCATTCGACGCAACTTTATTTTATGTATATCAAGTTAAAAAATTTGTACGCTGGTGTCTGTTTGGTACCAAATGGTTCTGTAATCAATGTACTATTAAAATGTATAATCGATGAAATTTTGGCTCGTCTTAAAATATTAGAAATCGATACTTTTTTACCGCTGACCCTATGCGACGCAACCTTATTTTATGTATATCAAGTTAAAAAATTTGTACGCTGGTGTCTGTTTGGTACCAAATGATTCTGTAATGAATGTACTATTAAAATGTATAATCGATGAATTTTTGGCTCGTCTTTAAATATTTGTAATCGATACTTTTTTACCGCTGACCCCATTCGACGCAACTTTATTTTATGTATATCAAGTTAAAAAATTTGTACGCTGGTGTCTGTTTGGTACCAAATGGTTCTGTAATCAATGTACTATTAAAATGTATAATCGATGAATTTTTGGCTCGTCTTAAAATATTAGAAATCGATACTTTTTTACCGCTGACCCTATGCGACGCATCCTTAATTTATGTATAGCAAATGAAAAAGTTTGTACGCTGTTGTCTGCTTGGTACCAAAAGATTCTGTAATCAATGTACTATTAAAATGTATAATGGATGAATTTTTGGCTCGTCTTTAAATATTAGAAATCGATACTTTTTTACCGCTGACCCCATGCGACGCAACCTTATTTTATGTATATCAAGTTAAAAAATTTGTACGCTGGTGTCTGTTTGGTCCCAAATGGTTCTGTAATCAATGTACTATTAAAATGTATAATCGATGAATTTTTGGCTCGTCTTAAAATATTAGAAATCGATACTTTTTTACCGCTGACCCCATTCGACGCAACTTTATTTTATGTATATCAAGTTAAAAAATTTGTACGCTGGTGTCTGTTTGGTACCAAATGATTGTGTAATCAATGTACTATTAAAATGTATAATCGATGAATTTTTGGCTCGTCTTAAAATATTAGAAATCGATACTTTTTTACCGCTGACCCTATGCGACGCATCCTTAATTTATGTATAGCAAATGAAAAAGTTTGTACGCTGTTGTCTGCTTGGTACCAAAAGATTCTGTAATCAATGTACTATTAAAATGTATAATGGATGAATTTTTGGCTCGTCTTTAAATATTAGAAATCGATACTTTTTTACCGCTGACCCCATGCGACGCAACCTTATTTTATGTATATCAAGTTAAAAAATTTGTACGCTGGTGTCTGTTTGGTACCAAATGATTCTGTAATCAATGTACTATTAAAATGTATAATCGATGAATTTTTGGCTCGTCTTAAAATATTAGAAATCGATACTTTTTTACCGCTGACCCCATTCGACGCAACTTTATTTTATGTATATCAAGTTAAAAAATTTGTACGCTGGTGTCTGCATGCTATCAAAAGATTCTGCTATCAAAAGATTCATCGATGAAATTTTGGCTCGTCTTAAAATATTAGAAATCCATACTTTTTTACCGCTGACCCTATGCGACGCAACCTTATTTTATGTATATCAAGTTAAAAAATTTGTACGCTGGTGTCTGTTTGGTACCAAATGATTCTGTAATCAATGTACTATTAAAATGTATAATCGATGAATTTTTGGCTCGTCTTAAAATATTAGAAATCGATACTTTTTTACCGCTGACCCCATTCGACGCAACTTTATTTTATGTATATCAAGTTAAAAAATTTGTACGCTGGTGTCTGTTTGGTACCAAATGGTTCTGTAATCAATGTACTATTAAAATGTATAATCGATGAAATTTTGGCTCGTCTTAAAATATTAGAAATCGATACTTTTTTACCGCTGACCCTATGCGGCGCAACCTTATTTTATGTATATCAAGTTAAAAAATTTGTACGCTGGTGTCTGTTTGGTACCAAATGATTCTGTAATCAATGTACTATTAAAATGTATAATCGATGAATTTTTGGCTCGTCTTTAAATATTTGTAATCGATACTTTTTTACCGCTGACCCCATTCGACGCAACTTTATTTTATGTATATCAAGTTAAAAAATTTGTACGCTGGTGTCTGTTTGGTACCAAATGGTTCTGTAATCAATGTACTATTAAAATGTATAATCGATGAATTTTTGGCTCGTCTTAAAATATTAGAAATCGATACTTTTTTACCGCTGACCCTATGCGACGCATCCTTAATTTATGTATAGCAAATGAAAAAGTTTGTACGCTGTTGTCTGCTTGGTACCAAAAGATTCTGTAATCAATGTACTATTAAAATGTATAATGGATGAATTTTTGGCTCGTCTTTAAATATTAGAAATCGATACTTTTTTACCGCTGACCCCATGCGACGCAACCTTATTTTATGTATATCAAGTTAAAAAATTTGTACGCTGGTGTCTGTTTGGTACCAAATGGTTCTGTAATCAATGTACTATTAAAATGTATAATCGAAGAATTTTTGGCTCGTCTTAAAATATTAGAATTCCATACTTTTTTACCGCTGACCCTATGCGACGCAACCTTATTTTATGTATATCAAGTTAAAAAATTTGTACGCTGGTGTCTGTTTGGTACCAAATGATTCTGTAATCAATGTACTATTAAAATGTATAATCGATGAATTTTTGGCTCGTCTTAAAATATTAGAAATCGATACTTTTTTACCGCTGACCCCATTCGACGCAACTTTATTTTATGTATATCAAGTTAAAAAATTTGTACGCTGGTGTCTGTTTGGTACCAAATGATTGTGTAATCAATGTACTATTAAAATGTATAATCGATGAATTTTTGGCTCGTCTTAAAATATTAGAAATCGATACTTTTTTACCGCTGACCCTATGCGACGCATCCTTAATTTATGTATAGCAAATGAAAAAGTTTGTACGCTGTTGTCTGCTTGGTACCAAAAGATTCTGTAATCAATGTACTATTAAAATTTATAATGGATGAATTTTTGGCTCGTCTTTAAATATTAGAAATCGATACTTTTTTACCGCTGACCCCATGCGACGCAACCTTATTTTATGTATATCAAGTTAAAAAATTTGTACGCTGGTGTCTGTTTGGTACCAAATGGTTCTGTAATCAATGTACTATTAAAATGTATAATCGATGAATTTTTGGCTCGTCTTAAAATATTAGAAATCGATACTTTTTTACCGCTGACCCCATTCGACGCAACTTTATTTTATGTATATCAAGTTAAAAAATTTGTACGCTGGTGTCTGTTTGGTACCAAATGGTTCTGTAATCAATGTACTATTAAAATGTATAATCGATGAATTTTTGGCTCGTCTTAAAATATTAGAAATCCATACTTTTTTACCGCTGACCCCATTCGACGCAACTTTATTTTATGTATATCAAGTTAAAAAATTTGTACGCTGGTGTCTGTTTGGTACCAAATGGTTCTGTAATCAATGTACTATTAAAATGTATAACCAATCAAAAGATACATCAATGCATGGATCGAGATCGAACATACGGTGTAACGTCGATTCGATCATCATCATGCATACATTTGAAGATTCGAGACTTATGAGTTTGGCGTTGTTAATCGTATGAACTCGCATTGTTAGCGGTCCAACGCTTATAAAACTGTGGACATCATTAGAGTCGTTCCGAAGAAAATTTTAAAGTATCATCGAATATGAAATTTTTATGCTTTTATTCCATATATTCCTACAATTTTTTTTGAAGATCTTATATTGAAAATTATTGTACGGAATTCACAAATTTGACATAATAACTTTATAAAAGCGTATTTATTTCGTTTTTAAATCGGATTTTTTTTTTATGCAAAGAATAATATTATAAAATCGTAAATCCCCTTACTAATCTTGATCATTGAATAAATCTCACCATTTATCTACATTTCCCTTCAATCAGAAATTTATATAAATTTAAAATCATACTATATTATCGTATGCAATTAATTACAATTGCGATTTAGTGCGATTATTTATATTTATAATAAAAAATGGAAAAATGTTTATATTTGTTTTATTTGAATATAAATGCATAACGAGAAGACTAGAGGAGACCGGGGCTAGTAGGCTCAGTTCAAAGATATTATGAAATACCTCTTTTGTTATAAAATATATTTTTTTTGTTTTGAACACGCGTTTAGATTGGTCATCACTAATTAAATAAAAATATATTATATAACTAATTTTTATCAGATCTATATTGATGTTTTACTTCTTCTAATATAACAATATTGATATGTGTGCAATTGAAAACTATTAAAATCATCAAAAAAGCCCGATCTCTAAAAGTTAATAAATTATATAATTTTTTCCGTGATTCACGTATATGGCACCACTGTGCGACATCTCTCTCGCGCTATCTCTCGTAAACACCTCACGCTCTCTCTCTCTCTCTCTTTTAAGCGTTCTCATGATCCTTTCCGCAGGTATAAACAAACAGCGTATGGCGTATAGCATTATGGTGAGCGCTGATGTCCAACCGCTCGAATTTATAAACAGATATTTATTACTACGATTTATCTGAGGGGATGGAGCTGAAGCTTATGGAGAGAGGGTCTGTCTCTGCGATGTTCATCACAAAGTTTAAAGCAGTCGCTGAGCTAAGTATCGCTAAGTGTCATCGAGCTAAGTTATTAAGTGCAGTGCAAAATGCCTTTTGGATCGGGAGACATTTTGGGCCCAAATTTTTTTTTTTAACAAGAATATTCTTAGGACTTCATGAAATAATAGACATAATATCTTGGAAGACCCACCTGCTAGAAAATTTATTGAGGACTCTGTTCCTTATATTCACAATGCCGGTAAGTTTTTATTATTATATAATAAATTTGTTTATTAATATTATCTACCAAATTTGTCGATTTTCAGAAAATAACCGAGGAATCCATCCAAATCGGTGGATACCTTAATCATCGGCATATAGAACAAGTACGAAATTATCGGTGGTGCGATCGACGGGAATTGGCCGAGCTATGGGACGACGCGGAGGGGATCGTGGAATGGGCACAGGATTACTAGTGAGATGACGTCTTCTGCCTCACAAAATTGTTCGGCGAGGAATCATATCCTCCCGAACCTGTCAGGGAGGAATTATGGGTCTAGTGAGTATCTCTTTTTAATTTTAAATATTAAAATAATAAAATAATTAATGAAAATTTTAAATTTTTTAAGTTGTTTTTATATCACTAGTACAATAATCAAAGGGGTAGTTGTAAATTAATCGACCAAACTAGCCAAAATTTGTTTATTTAATAGAAGTTACAACGCTTCGACCATATGGTTGTGGTCCTTTTCAAGTATAAACTGAAATAATAATTAATTAAAAAAAAAACGGTTTGAATTCAAAAAGCAGTAATATACATAAATGGATTTGCTATAAAATTTTGAGTACACATGTTCTTATTGAAACACTTCACAAATTTGAGTTAAAACAAATCATTAACATCTTATTGAATTTTAAAGAGAGAGAAACATTGTATCAGTATGAAACTTTGTCAGTGAGTGAAATATAAAAATAGGAAACCAAGCTAAACGACCTTTATTATTTTGTCATAGATTTTATTTAAGCTATCTGTGTCCTTTGTAGGTTGATTGTATTATTGAATTTTTTAATATACATTTCCGCGATTTCTCTCTTTTTCACATATTTCTCATTATGTAATATATTAAGTTTTGTCCAAATCAAATTCATGTCCGAATTCCAACTTATGTTTACTTATAACGGAATGATTGGTTTCATGCAATTTTATATTGTTAAAATGCTCTTTCACTCGAGTACGTAAGCGCCTTTTTGTTTGGCCGATATATGATGCATTACAGTTTTTGCAATCTAATTTATATACAACATTAGTTCTCTGATCATTATGTAAACTATCTTTACCACGTTTAATCAATGTATTTAGTTTTTTTTTTTTTTTTGTTATTTTATAGACGTTGAATGCCACGCATAACACGACATAGATCATAACTCACATCTTTAGCATATGGCAATGAAATAAAAGATGTTCTGTCAGATTGTCCACGATTCATATCACAATCATTATTGTGATTACGATTTTTTTAATACATTAATTCTTTTTTTGTATATGTCGTTTGATGATGGGTTTAGGGAAACAATTATTAAATAAGATATCATTCACCATCTCAATGCTTTTATGATGGAAAATGTCATTGGATAGTAGAATGACATGATCAACCAGTTTATAAATAGTATTAATTTGATATTTTAAAGGGTGGTTAGAAAAAAAAAGTTTATATATCTTCCTGAAAATGTAGGTTTCCTGTACCAATTAGTAATGAGTCTATTGTCAGAACGAATGATCGTTGTATAATGGAAGAACTGACTTCAATTTCATATGTGAAATTCAAGTAATAATTCAGGTAATTATTAAAAGTCATTAATATCTCATCTATTTTTGTACGTAGCAATATAGCAAGAACGTCGTCTACATATCTATAATATATGGATACAGTGACACTTAACTAACATAAACATTGTGTCTCCAAATCATCCATCACAATATCTGCTAGGATAGGTGATAAAAGAGAACCCATCGGGCTGCCAAATATTTGTTCATAAAACTGATCATTGAAGCTGAAACTAGTTGAATCTAAAATTAATTCTGTTGCATGTAAAAATTGAGCTAAATTGAAATTTGTGTTCTTAGCAATGTCAGTCCAACGTTTTTTAATGGCATTTAAAACCAACTCTTTAGGAATATTTGTGAATAATGAACTAACATCTAAAGATATCATTATATCATTATCATTAATAAAAGTATCTTTAATATTTTTAACGTTTATCACTCGTTTATCGCAGTCTGTAACGCTAACTCAGAAACGACTACGAACGGCTCAGAAACGACTACGAACGGCTCAGAAACGACTACGAACGGCATATATAATATTGTATATTTACAATGATTCTATTCAAGATTTATTAGAGAGAACGACGAATACGATCATGCACGCACGATTTATGCTACTAGATTGTTTTATAAACAGCATGGAGCCTTTATCATTTGCATCTTGCCGACGTATTTATTTGAATATTAACATGCAATTTAACATTAACGCTGCCTAATTTATCATGAAATCTATCTCAATTCGACGTGCGCGCGAAAGAGAGAGAGAGAGAGAGAAATATAGAAACGGAGAGAGATATATGTATATATGTATATTAATCATATGTTTCCTCCTGATTCACGCATGATGCGTATGAAGAAGCGACAGAAAAACTATAACTCATGTCACGCATTTCATAGATTTTCGATCGCTTTATATATATAAGCATCATGTGTGAATCAAAAAGTATATGATTAAATTAAATGCACATACATATATCTCTATCCGTTTCTCCCTCTCTCTTTTGCGCGCACACCGAATTGCGATAGATTTCATATTGAATTAACAGTATTAATTTTGTAAGTCACATGTTATAGTTGAAACGACTACGTTAGCAAGTTTGCAAGTGATGAAGGGTTACACACTGTTTATAAAACTATTTATAATACGTGCATGAGCGTATTCGTCGTTCTCTCTTTAATAAATCTTGTGGAGTCTCTCTATTATAAATTTTTTATATATATTCTACGTTCTTTTTACACTTTATTTCTCTAATTAATTTATATTTTAATGCACGTAATATTCACGATATAATAAAAATCTATATAATTTTTTACTTTTTTACTTGAGCTCTGATAGCCGAGTTATATTATATATTAATGTGTATAATTCTTGAAGCAATGACTAGAGTATCATATTAATTCACACACATAATTGAATACTTAATTTTTTGCGTAAAGATAAATTCATAGGATATCACGTTATGTGAAATTCTAATTAAATAAGTATCTTTTAAGTAAAAAATTGTTACATTTTGTGCGTGTGTTATTTGTTCTGATTTACTAATGTTCATAATTTTACTTCGATTAAAGTTTTGTTTTGTATAAATAATAGACGAAATCAGCAAATGCAATAAGTGAAAGCAACTGAATCATTCGTAAGGTGCATAACTTTTTTGCAGTCTTTACAGTTCGGTTAGTCCGTCGTCGTCCGTAAATGAGAACGGACGTATGACCTAGCATGTTTTCGAGTGCTACAAAATATTTACCGAATTATCGAATTGTTAGATTTTCTTGACCCGTGTAAATGAAAATGTAATGTGTAAATATATAAAGGTAGAAGTAATGTGTAAATATGTATATACAATAGTGAAACTGACATATTATCCTATCTTTGATTGTCGAGGTTATGTCTTAAGGTTAGTTGGTGACGAAATTTCTTGTATTATGAGTATACACATACTTAGGTGCTATTTTTTAATGTATAAAGTAATTTGAAAATCGTATGTATAATATAGCCCAGCAAACACAAATAATTGATCTAAAACAAGGTAAGTAAAAATTATAAATTAAAATTTTATATTATGTATATATATATATAATATTATTAAAATCATACGTTTTCTGTTTCACTTACGACATTAGTATAATCTTCCTCATCAATCCTTTCAAATCTCTCCATCTCTCTTATAGTAGATATTGGAAAGATGTCTGGTTTCTGCACTGGATAACGGCGAATCTGCACACATTTCAATATTTTCTGCAGCAAAGTATTCATTCTTCTACAAACAAGAGATCAGTATTACAGAAATGTTATAACAAAGATGTCATACGATGTATTGATAAATACGATACATATTTGACTTACTTCAGTTCTGCCTCCACACGTTCACAATTGTGCGTCTTTCTGCAAATAAGAGTAAATAGCATGTACAGAGGTAAATATTATTACTATAATTTTTATACTATTACATAAAATCAGATAAATAATTCTTATTAAATATATACGTTTTTATTAAAAATGTATAATTACATCTATTTTATACAAATATCTATAAATTTACCTATTATGTATTACGTCGATATGTGTCATAGAATGCCGATCATGAGTTGAGTCTTGACTTCCTTCATACCTTTCATCAGTTTCTGTTTGTGATATATAATTGTGTGTAGGATATGTATGTAACGTATTAGTCTGTAATACATTGGAACGGGCATAAGTGTTATGAGATGTACGTGAATATGTTTTGTTTGGTTGGAAATTTGTGTGTGTTACATTATTGTTTGTGTTGTATAATTGAACGTTTGCGTCTGAGTGTGGTTGATTGTGTATGTGTGTTTGACTATTTATGTCGTGTGCTTTAATCTGCGACTGAATATCTGTATTATGTATTTGAGTATTTTTTGGCGGTTGAAGGTTTGTGTATGTTTTATTGTTTATGTCGTGTGCGTCAATTTTTGTGTGCGATCGAATATCTGATATGTGTGCTTGATTGTGTGTTTCATTGTATACTTGATACATATCTTGTGATTGATTGTGTTCATTGTTTGTGTATGATTCATTTGTTTGATTTGGAATGTATGTGTATGTGCGAGATGTTGGATTTTGTGTGAGTGATCGAGTAAAAGAGTTTGTTTGATTTATTTCCATATTCGTTTGCGTAGTTCTTCTTAAATCATCGATGTCCTCATCGATATCTTCAATGCTGGCTTGCTGAGATGTAATCCTTCGTTTTGGACTTTCATCCGAAGAAGTCGTCTGATAGCGCAACGGTTTTGCAATATTGCGCTTCGGCCGGGTTTCCATCTGCAAGCCTCTGTACATAAAAAACATAATTAGTAAGTGATACATTTTATGTAATATGTAACAAATGTATTTTTAGTAGCTATATAGTGAGATATATGAAAAATTTTCAATAAATTCATATATGTATAAGATGATTTTCTTATTAAATATTTATTAATTACTGACTTTCTAGCATTTTAAAAGAGAAGCAATATTACAATATTCATGATTACTTTTTTCTCTCAAAAGTATAAGCTTATAAATACATTACTCTTTTATTTTACAATATATTCATGTAAAAAATTTTTTATGTATAATATATATAATAATATAAAATTATAAAATTCTGTACAAGTTATGTATAATTATATATATATATATATAATTATACATATTATACAGAATTTTATATACGTCTATATAATTTTATATTGTTATATATGATTTATATATAAATATACAATAAAATTTGTACCGGGACATTACATATTTATTATATATATATATATATATAATAAATATGTAATGTCCCGGTACAAATTTTTATTATATATATATATATATATATATATATATATATATATATACATACATATATATATATATTATATCTTATTAGAATAGAAATATTTTATGCAATAACTCATCATTCCACAGAAATATTTTATGCTCCATTGTTCATTTAATTTTGCAAATCAACATATATTTGTATAGTCTCAAATGAATCTGTAATTTATCTAAAAAATGTCTCATGCTTTTCAATGTCAAGTGCAATTTAACAAAAAAGAGAATTATCAAAAAGATATTACAAAATAATTTAAAGAAGAAAAATTCGAACGTCAAAGTGAGTTATCAAGCAGATTATGGTGAGAAACATACAATATATAACAAGATTCAGATGATAAATATGTATTTAAGGAGAAAAGTAATAGAAAACGATATATAAGATCATGTAAGACAAAGTTATTAGAAAGCAAACGAGAGAAAAATATATAACAAAGATTGAGAAAAAAGAACACACGTCCCATGGCCATTCCTATAAAAATAAAAATTAACAGTTTACAGCATAGACACATATCTTACATCTTCTTGCTGTGTATAATTACAGCGATAATGTATTGCAACGTTTCCGAATTTTCTTCATCACTGTCACTATCATCCGTTGATGTGTTGTTGAAAAAAATCATCCTGTAATATTTTGCATGAACTTGATCTGAATAAACATAAAAAAATTTCACTTTTAATGTGGCACACTGATATATCTGAAAAACAGAAAATACCATTCCAACAATGTAAAAATCATGAACCTCTGAAAATGTTTTTGTACAACAAAAGAAATCAAAAACAATGTTGAAGACAATATAGATCATGCCATTACGTAAAATACAACAATTGTCACATATATCTATACCAAATGTTTCTAAATTGAATTTTATATATGAAAGACAATTACTATCATTATTATGTAAAGATACATGAATAGACGAAGTCGTGATTATTACTTTGGTCTATGAATTTCTAACTGCAATTCTATTAGAAAACTGGTGAAAAAGCTAATTTCTTATAATATTTCCTGAAAATTGACATATCTTCATAACAAAATGAGGAAAATAAATCTTAACAATCACAATTGTTGGTAAAATAAAGAAAAACCGTTGATGTTATAAATATTGAATGTTGGACCATAAAGATTTTCATTTTTATAAATAAAGTGCAAGTTCTGCAAAGCTTAAGTTATTGTTAGTAATCCTCGTTTAAACACTTCGTGTATTCTTCATCTGTGCGAAGAGTAGTATGACTAGTGCCATTAACATAACAACTTTCATGACGCATCTCAGAAACTTTACACTTGGAAAAAGGCTGACAAGACATGGCTACGATGATTCAGAATGAAAGCTAGAGGTGGTACGTCAGTTATAAAACATCTTTATTGTATTATATTTTATTACTATGAAAATTAATACCTCTCTACTAGATATAATTTTTCTAATATTTACAATGAATTTTTCCAGGAAAATATTAGGATCGCATGGCTTTTTTACACCTTTATAAATACCAACTACTATTGGCCTTGCGTGCTGTATATTTGCAATTCTACATTGGATGGGCCAGAGTTGAATGCTACCAGATTTATCTAAACTACATCCATATAAAATTGAAAGTATCATATCTTTTATATTTGAAGAAAACGACCAGGAACATTAAATATCATTATTCGACTCTGTATGATTTTTACAGTGAAACAAATGTTGCAAACATACATTTTTCCTACTTTTGTATAATTTTTTTTAAGCCATTGTGAAAACTACAGTGATTTTTTTGCGACATAGCTTACTCATTTTAATTTTATTGTTTTCTTACATTTTCTCGAACGTGATACCACTGCAAGCGACGTAGCCACTCAGCTCCTTGTATCTTCAGTATCGGAAAAAATACTCGATCTCTAATTCTCTTAAAATATATAATTCTTCGTTCACTATTGCTTCGTTCGTTAGTACACGACACTGTAACCAGTGTTGTGAGACGGGCCGGGTTTTCTCGCGCATGCGCGGCGGACATAGCATCAGTGAGGTATATGTACAGATAAAAAGATGTAGCATGATCACATAATTCTGCAAAATTTTTTGTAATATAAGGAAAAATTTGTAATATATAATTAATAATACAGCATACATATGCACAATTATATATATACATATATATTGTATTATTAAATATATATTACATATTTCTCCCGCCAAGAGTGTCAACCGTCAGCGCCCTATCTCCTACCACCTCTTCACTACAGATAGATACATCACTGCTAACAGCCATTATGGCCGCGCATGCGCGAGAAAACCCGGCCCGTCTCACAACACTGACTGTAACAAGTGAACTCGGAATAATCAAGACTCGCGCTTTCTGCACAACGATAAGACTGGATGCATATGCGCGCATTTATCTATAGTTCACGTTACATTTACTATAGAAAGTGCGCGCACATGCGTACCTTACGACCAATCACGAACTTGAGCAACATGGCGTAGCCTATCCGAGGATAATGTTTTGGCGGTATAATTTCCCACCATATATCCGTTTTTGTTTTCGCAATCTCGCCAAGATAAAAATGGCGAGACATTATACCGCCAAAACGTTATTTTCGGAAAGGCTGTGCTATATTGTTCGTTATTGCTCGAAGATTTATCGTTATATTGTGCACAGAGCGGCAGAGCGCCAGCCCTGATCATTTTGAGTTCAGTTGTAACAGCAGGTTATATATTAACGAGTGAAGCAGTGGTGAACGAAGAATATACCTTTTAAGAAAATTAGAGATCGAGTTATATTTTTTCAAGGACACTGAGGATATAAGGAGCTGTAGAGTGGACACGTCGCTTGCAGCAGTGTGGTGTATCACGTTCGAGAAAACACGTAAATATTGAAAGAAAGTTAAAATTAAGTATATCGCGAAAATCGATGTCCAGTTTATCCAGAAGGCAACGAAGTAGAATTATGTGGGAAATTAGAAAAAATTTACGTTTGCAATATCGTTTAAAATGCAAAACTGTTGCTATTACAGAGTCTAATAATCGGTGTGATATTCAAGATACTCCTGGTCTGTCAATAACCGAATTTTATGGCTCTACTTCAAATATAAATGACACTTGCAATTATAGGGACAATGTTGTGGAAGACGATAAGGTTTCTTCTTCTTCCGTCTCTGATGCTAGTGATGTAATTTCATCATTCTGTAAAATTACTTCCATGGAATTTTTCCGCGAAAGTTTAGCAGCTTGCTTTGTCAATAACAATCTTACGCATGCACAAGGTAATAGCATATTATCTGTTCTTCGAACTCATCCCTGTTTTAATATATTACCAAAGGACGTTAGAACACTTCTTGATACACCACGTGTATGTACTGTTGTGTCAAATGTAGAACCAGGAGAGTATATTCATTTTGATGTAGAAACAAAGATTATTCAACATCTGTCACATATTTCCATCGCATCTATTCATCATGTTAATCAATTGGAACTAGATTTTAATGTAGACGGATGTAGTTTAGATAAATCTGGTAGCATTCAACTCTGGCCCATCCAATGTAGAATTGCAAATATACAGCACGCAAGGCCAATAGTAGTTGGTATTTATAAAGGTGTAAAAAAGCCATGCGATCCTAATATTTTCCTGGAAAAATTCATTGTAGATGTTATAAAAATTATATCTAGTGGAGGTCTTAATTTTCATGGTAATAAAATACTAATACGTTTGAGATGTTTTATAGCTGATGCACCAGCTCGAGCTTTCATTTTGAATCATCGTAGCCATGTTTCTTGTCAGCCTTGTTCCAAGTGTAAAGTTTCTGGGATACGTCATGAAGAATCTGTCTACCACCGAGCAGTCTATTCCTCCACCTCCTTCTCCTCCCCCTCTTTCATCTCCTACCTCTTCCACTACTTCTCCTTCCTTATCGTACCTCTCTCCCTCTGGTCCCTGAAATCTGGAACAAGAACCGCGTAGCGAGGCAGCCCGGTACCAGTGGCACCGACGAACTCGGTATCAACGGAAGTCTCTTCAGGATTTCGGGGTCTCGCAGCATCGTCCACGCCATTAGATCTCCCGCCAGTGCGAGGGTCGCAGAGAAACGCAGAAAAAAGGCAGAAAAACGAGAGAGAATCGTACAACGAAAGAAGTCGTTTCTTCTTCAAGAAGAGCGAACTCGGAGCAAAGACTTCCAAACACGTTAGACTGTACATTGAGACTGAAGGCAAGCTCGAGAAGAGGCTTTCCGGTCCGTCCACGCGACTGAATAGAATTAATAAATAATAATTGGCGAATGTGCCTGCGATCTTCAAGTATCAGGACTCCTGGAGCTTTTAGAGAAACTTCTACGTTATACGTTTTTTTTTCCTTTTTTTACAATCTCGATCGTGATTCTCCGAAGTCAAGAAGGAAACGTTAAGATGACAGGCGGCGATCATGCGATGACATGCAAAACGAGATCGGTGCTCTTATTCGCGTTGATTCTCCTGAGCGTCCTGAGCGTCGCCAACAGCCAAGTCACCTTGAGAAAGTCGCATATTCGGATGCAGAAACTGTGCTCCCGAAGTCTGAGCGATGCTCTGTATCTGGTGTGTCGGGAACGCGGTTACAATGAACCGTTTTCGTACAGCGGCGAGGACGAGCCGAAAGGCGATTCTGATCCAGGTCTCGTCGAGGAGTGCTGCTACCATTCGTGCAGCTACGAGCAGCTTGAGCGATACTGCAAATCCCTACCCGAGGAGAAGCGGGTCGACTCGAGACACGACGTTATGTGAGTGGATGTTAGTGTGTTTTTTTTATGTTCTTTTCTCCTTTTTTTCCCTCTAATTTTTCATTAAATTAATTCTATTTATATGACTTAAAAATCACACTTTTCACACACGTTTCTTCTTCGTTAATTGTACAAATTTTTATCTCTGTCTTTTTTTTTTGTTACGTTTGATTATTAAAGATATTCTATTTTTAATTTTCTTCTCTGCATTCTACATATTTTAACTTATAATTAATTTTTTCTTACATTTATTTTTTTCTTTTATTTTCCTAATTATAAGTCAAGATTTTTGTAAGGAGATCTGATCCGCGAGCGCGCGTTTTACATAGCTTTGATATTTTGTTTAATGTTTATCATTTATTTTCATATCCATATATTAATAAATCAAGAAGAGAATTTTATTATATATACATACATATACTTTGCTTTGTGAATACACATTTCTAAAAAGACATTTAAATATCTCAAACGCGCGAAAAGAAATTAATATTGATAGCTGATGTTTCGGTAATGAATATTCGATAAATTCTGTTACTCGTCGATTAATTCTTTGTGCATAATCGCAAAATACATATTGTTTATACTACACATTTTGTCGTAGTAAATTTCGATAAATATATTTCAAATGGAGAGAGAGAGGACTGTAAATACGCACAATCACATATAAGCAGCTAATTATACATAACGAGCTTATGTAATTATTTATATCGATGCTGAATCATTTGTCTGGCGCGTTGTCAGCTAACTAATAGGTGATCTCCATTTGAGTCTGACAATGAGTGTCAGTTCTTAGAACGATGGATGAGAGATCGCTTGTACTCTCTTAGAAAGAGCAAGTTACCAATATCGAGGACTGAGAAAAGGAGATAGAGCGAATCCGCGTGTTATCATCGTCTCGGTGATAATCTCTGCTCCTCTTAAAGTTCACGGTTCTGTACAAACTGCCTTTTCAGATGGAAAGTCCGAAGTACTAGGGCAACTCGCACATATCATGCGTATATAATATTTTCTTCTTCTCTCTCATCAGCTCTCCTCTCTGTTTCTCTGTCTCTTTTTTCGTTGCTTTGTGGTAATGCTCCCAGTTTTTATCGAATTATTCGACTTGTTTTTCTCCAAAAATCTTAACCAAGTCTCCTTACACAAATTGTTTACAAATTTTTTGCCTGCATCGTACGAATTGCGCTCTCGTATCAAGTGACATGTTTATTGCCATATTTTTAACGCTGACATGTTTATCGTGGTTTGTTCATTAAACTCGATTTTAGGGTCGACGATCTAAAATTGATTTCGAAGATCGGGGGATGGTAATCCGCCAAAAATTTAACAAATATCGATCGATGGGGCTTGAGATAGTTGAGTGAATAGTAGGGGGTTGAATAGGAAGTTGGATCTCTTCATGAAATAATATTATGCTAAATTTTGAAAGATATATTTTTTAGAAGAAAACCTAAAAGATAGAAGATTTTGCTAATTCTACATAAAAAGTTATTTATTTATTTACTTACGTTTCTCCCCCTAATTTTCTTTCCAGAGAAGAGTCATACGTAGTGAATCTACCTTATTCCACGATGAGAGAGCTATCGTCGGAACAGAGTCCGCGATCGGAGATGGAATTCGTCAGCGGTACGATAAAACGTAAGGTCGATGATTTGAAAAAGGGACGGCACAGGGGGAAAAATGATCGCAATTTTGATGGTGAATGCAAGGGGAAGCCTGATGTGAAAAAGCGACACCGCGGCAGGCACTGCAGATGCCGTCGTCGGCGTCTGGAGTATCGCCGAGCTGCCAAGGTGCTTTCACAAAACGTCACGGTGTCAATGCTTGTCTAACATTTTCGCTTACTAATGTTTCTGTTTCACGCATTGCACACATATAATCCGATTTGGGACTAACTGCATTTTTATTATAACTCTGCATTTCGCGAATCTGCACCACCCGAAATGCATGCGTCACGAAATATTAACGCAAAATAATCCATCTAGCACGCATCTGCTAACAAATTTGGGAAGCTAAAATTTTTTGAAAGGTTTTTATGTAACAGTTGATGATTTTTTTTTATTATGACGTTGTATTTTTTTTTAAATTTTTAATAAAGAAGAAGCTGATTTTTCGCTTCAGATCGAATTATCTTTATCTATACTCTAAATTGTTATTTATGCAAATATCTGAAGCGCAGTTTCAATGAAGCTGCGCTGCAATCTTAGCGTCGATGATGACAAATACCAGACATCATGCAACGTTAAGAAAAAAAAATAAATACGCACGATATCATCTATCTATATAATTATTTTTAGATGCAAAGCGTAAGTTATTTTTTTGATTGAAATGGAATACAAAGAGGAGAAGAGACAGCAATGCACGATGCCGTAAACAAGGACACGTCGTATCAAGTGTGTTTACAACGCACTTGATACGACGTGTCCTTGTTTACGGCATCGTGCATTGCTGTCTCTTCTCCTCTTTGTATTCCATTTCAATCAAAAAAATAACTTACGCTTTGCATCTAAAAATAATTATATAGATAGATGATATCGTGCGTATTTATTTTTTTTTCTTAACGTTGCATGATGTCTGGTATTTGTCATCATCGACGCTAAGATTGCAGCGCAGCTTCATAGCTATAGTGATCTCCTTTGCATGCGCTGTCTCTTGTATCGAGATTGAATAATTGATATTAACGTAAGGAACGGATCATAACGTGTGTGCGTTTCTGTCGTTGCAGGTTTCGCGCGGCGACGCTAAACCTCTAGACTCTAGATAATAAATTCGTGACATCGTCGCCGACAGAGAAGCCTACGTTATTTCCCTCTATATCGTAACGTTGCAGTGCTAAAAAACAATACCGGTCGTTCACACACATAGTCTTACACATACATACGTACACACACGAGGAATTCTAGGAGATGCGATTTCTATAAGAAGCCGGTACTCTTAGAACAGAGAGAAACCTGAGAGCGGCCACCGCCATTCAGTGGACGCGTGTACTGATGCGCCCCCTGAGAAAGTAGACGTGAACTACGTCGTAACGCTCGGTAAAAAATATAGAATATGGTTCGAATCCGTGATATGGTTCATATCTGAACTACTCGGATAAGAACCGAGTTGAGAACCAAACCGATGAGTCAAACAAGGACCAACAATCCATCGCTCTGGCTTTATCTCACCAACGATGAGCGTCTCGTGGACTCGTGCGGCGGCAGGCACGAGATTTCGCCTCTCGCGCGTAGCGTTCCACGTAATTCGAGGACAAAATTTTATGACGTTAAACTTTGGGCAATATATAAAAAATTAAATATATTAAATATAAGGTGTAAGATCAGATTATAAGTTGAATAAAAATTATATCCAGTTTTTTGAGTACATTAAAAAAATTATCGCAAACAGATGCAAAAATAGAGTAAAAAAAAAATACATTTGTATGAAAGAAATCTCTTTTCTTATACGGATCTATTTTTTACAGGCTGTTTTTCTTTAATAATTACAGGATGAACGATGAAAAAAGATTCTTCCATTACCTATTCATCGGTCCACTGTTGGCATCTTCCTTCCAGTCTGTGCATCATCTCTGAGGATTGACGGACCACAAAAGGTACTAAATTTTATCTTTCTGTCTGACTTACTTCAACGGGCGATTGATATTCTTCATTTTTATTCTACTTATTGTCGTCATTCCTGTGGTATTGTTGACTCTCGAATTCGTATTGATGGAAAACATTTTTTTCCAAGTGCGACAAAACTGCACATTCAAACTTGCGTATATTATAGGATTGTAGCAGATGGAGGATTTTGCGAAAAGCGCAGGCAATACCGCTACGACATGGGAGATTTGTACCTGTAATATATTAACGTATGACTAATTTTTTATGAGCTTTTCTAATCCTTCGAAGTCCGCTCCATACGTGGAGAGAAATTGATCGAGGCATTGAGAAGCTATTGGCGTGTCGGTGATTAAATCTTATTATAGCCAGGCGATCGCCTTGATCCCAATTTTTTCGCGACCTCGTCGCGATTGGACAAAATAATTTTGCTACTCGAATGTATACGTAGTAAAATATTATCACGTTATTTACTCCTTTTACGAGTATATAGAAAATGTCCTAGCATGTCGATTTCTAATTCATAATTGATAAATTAATTAAATCAGCACGCAACGAATACTTTTCGAGCGTTAAACGTTTTATAATTATATATATACTCACATAGAAATACTGAACTGCGAGTGCAAGAATGGCATAGGGTAACCAGGCGATTAGAAAAGCAATGATCATTAGGTACACCATCATTGTAATCTTCCTCTCTCGTCTGTTATTTTGACCTATAATAAGAAAAATATGAATCCAATTAGAGGAATTAGAAATAAACTTGAAACTGCATTATCAAATTTTCAGAATATATTTTTTTCAAAAATTGTATTTAACATCGTGTGTTTTAGGTAGAAAAAAAATTATATGTATTTAACTTTGTATAACTAAGCTTTATAAAAGCTTGCTATTATAGCTTGCTATTATAAAAAAAGTCTAGCGCAAACTTACCAATCCTTTTTCGCATTTTCTTCAAGCTCCTTATAATGCCGCAGTAACTGCTGATTATTATTGTGACAGGAAGGAAAAATCCAAAAATAAATATAAATCCGATGTAAAAATCATTATGCGTCTCAGGATCGTGTATTTCCCAGGATACGCTGCAAGATATATTACCGGCCTCCAGGCCATAAGTGCCCCAATTGAAAAACGGCGGTAATGACAAAGAGAGCGCATATATCCAAACCAAAAGCGCCAATATGTAAGCGTGTCTATAAGAATTGACAAAGAATTGACAAATTTTTGAAGGAATAAATATTTAATGTAGGAGACAAGAACTTACATAAAATATTAAAATTAATGTTACATAATGATTATAATTATATTATTGCTGGCAGATTTAATTTATATTAAAAAATTTATATTAATTAAAATAAAATACAAAAATTTAGCGTATCCTTGAAAAAATTAAATTATTTTTCGGGGGGACTCGTATTTAAACTTTGAAAAGACAATAACATAAGTAAAATTGCTACGTTCTCTTATAAATTGGCGGATAAAATTTAACTAAATAAAAAATTATTAAATATTTTTAAAAAAATGCATAATAAAAGAATAATTGAAATACCGAAATTATTGATTATTCGAATATGTGCGAATCAAACTCTATATAAGTAGGGATCAGTGATCAAACTCGATATACGTATAATCAGACGCGACTCAAGTTGAACTTCACGAATATAGGTACGTTCTATTGTTTTTCTTTTGTCCATTTATCATGTAATACATTATAATACATAAACACATAATATATATTTATAACACATTTAGATGTGAATTTTTTTGACACAGAAATAAAAATGCAAAATGCATTTATTTCCACACAAGAACCTTTTCGCGTAAAAAACATTTTATGTATAATAATACTTTGTTTTTCAATTTAAATTAATATAATTACGCGAGAAAAAAGCATGCATTTCACATTTTAATTCTATAAAAACACAAATTAATTTAAAAAATAATCTAATATAATATGTATTGTTAGTTTCAATTATAACATAAATAAATTATAACATTTTTTTTATAATTAAAAATATTATATCGCATTCAAATAATAGAATAAAAGTTGTACAAAGTTTTTCAATTATTAAGTCTCACTTGTACTAAAACATATAATTAACAACAATTTTCATGCAACATGTTAAAAAAGAGTGTGAAAATTCAAGGATTTATTCTTTGATTCATTCAAAATTGCTTTTTTTCGCAAAAGTGTGCATATCATTTTTCTAAAATAATTTCTTAACGTCTAGATTAAAACCTTTTGTAATACAAATTTTAGTAAAAACTTAAAAACATTTAATTTTATTGAAGTAAAAGTTAAAGCTTAAATATAAGAAAATAACAAAAGAACACTTTGCTATTTATTCTCATTTTTAAAACAATAACAGTACAATTTGAAATAATTTTCAAAAGCAATTAATTTTCGGTACTTTTTTTCATTTTTTACAATTAAAAAATTATTAAATATTTCGATGTTTTTCGTTGAAGGAAGCAATGAATTTAAACCATAGAGCTACTTTTGAGTGAAGAGATTCATATGAAGACATCTTTCAATTTTTGACTTTTTAACACAAAGGCCAGATAAAAATATTGAAATACGTCATATATAAATTCTCTTTTGGGAATAATCCAACATGCAGTATGATCAGAAACCCTAACTCGCTAATGAAACTTTTAACTCAGAGGAATAACGGATTTATTGTTAAAGAGGATTAAAAATCGTTTAGCCTTCTCTCGGTTACTATATCGTCTTTAGACAACATTGTTAACAAGGAGATCATTTTCATCGTTAATTGCGAAGGCACGAATATAATGAAGGATCTGTGAAGTAATACTGAGACGGCAATACTGTATTTTTTGTATTATTAAAAAACGCGTTACGTAAAATTTGTCAAAATGTTCGATAGAAACATATCGTGATTTTCCTGAAACGATTTATATCTACAATATTGTTTATCACGTGCAAATAATTTTACATCCTCTCGACGTAAAGAGACCAAATGTCCTAAAATTTAGGAAACGTTTATTATTTCCGTATTCCGTTCCGTTACTTCTACAATAAACAATAGAAGTGACAAAAAATTGTTGTGTTAGTTAAATATTTAACACATTAACTAAATTATTTGTCATAAACTGGGCAAATTTATGTAGAAATTATGTCTTGAAGGTGTTAATGGCCATTTCGTAGGTATGACGAGTAACAGCGCTTCCTGGAGAACGTCGCGATGAAAGTATGCGATGGAAAGTCGAGGAATGCGCAAATTGATCATCATTTCACTGTGTGATGTTTGTACCATATAATTCCAACATTCCGTTTCATAAAGAAAAAAAGAATTATTATGTGTCTGAAAGTTTAAATCTTTATACATGATAGGAACGGGAGTTTATTTCTCGCTGACAACATGCTTTTTTAATAACAAATTACAAAATAAATTAAATAAGTAAATAAGATAAATGTTAACTAAAGATTGAAACTCGCGTCTAAACATAACATAAAATTTTAATTTATATACATTTTTTTTCTTATTTTTTATATGTGTATGTGTGTGTACATATACATATACAGGGTGTCCGGTAATAGTCGCATCAACCGTCGTGTGCAGGTAGAGCTAGTTAAACCGAGTAGAAAAGTCCTCTACCATTTTGTGATATTCTCAATAATAAGAGAGAAATAAATTAAAGAAAATCAGCCAATTCGCGCGATGATAAGCGTGCGGCGAGAAGAGACAGCCCACTCGGGGGTCCAGAGTTAGCGCTACTCGTATGGAGTTACTGTCTTTTGTAAAGCGCTCCTCCCCGCTTCATCGCGCGCTTAGCAACCGTGTAACATTATACTGTTTCTTTTCGCCGCATGCTTAGTAACGACATAAAACTGGGCTGTCTCTTCTCGCCGTCGTTACGCGAATTGGCCGATCTTTATTAATTAATATCTCTCTTATTATTGAGAATATCGCAAAATGGTAGAGGACTTTTCTACTCGGTTTAACTAGCTCTACCTGCACACGACGGTTGATGCGACTATTACCGGACACCCTGTATATGTGCATATTTATTTGTGTTTATCTCATGTGCGTTAATTTATTATTAATAATTCATTACCTTATTGATAATGTCTTCATTGGACATGTCACCAGCAGGAACCTTTCTATTGCCATTACCGTTAAATTACCGATACTGGCGAATCCCATTGTAGTCATAAACCACGCGTACCTAAAATAGGGAATCTGGTTGCCATAATTATATGTAATATGAATCTATTGGATAAAATTTTCTAAAACGTGGATTATATATTTTAGTTTCATTCATCAAATGTTTTTTTGTATCAAATTTTGTAGTGTATAAAATTATATATTTTTAATTATATATTTTTTCTTATATAAAATAATTCTTGTCATCATTCTACATATAAAAATACAAATCTAAAATGAGATTATATAAAAAAATGAGTATTCCTACTTTATATCTTACTTTAGAATTTCTTTTAGCATGTGTGCCATTTTTTGGCATGGCATACTCAGTCAGATATTTTTTTTTAAAGATTGACATTTTTAAAATATTAAAGATCGGCAGCTGTGATTGAACGGTTTAAGACAGTGTGAAGATTTCTTTCACTTTTAGCGCCAACAAAAAGTCATGCGATAACAGCTGTTCATGACTGTTGATGACTAAAATTTATATCGCCTATCTAAGTGTACAGATGTGATTTGTTTTAAATTTTCAGAGAAATGGAAGAAAAAAAATTATTTTATAGCTGTACTCATTACTCTTTTAATATTTTTCAAGTTTATGTTTAAAATTGATAAGAGAAGAGTTTCTCGCAATAATAAGAAATCATATTTATCACAATAATAATAAATCTAATAAATATCGTATATCTATATATATAAGTGCCGTCCGTCTGTCTGTCTGTCTGTATGTACGCGAACTCCTTCCACATTTGTGGACCGATTTTTGTGAAACAAGTACCAAAATGTTGCAAATTTTTCGGGGGTGGCTGCTGTGGGGTTTATTTTAATTTTTAAAAAAATTTTTTTTTCTCAAAAAGGAGGGTATGTTTTCCTGAAAATAATTTTTTCACAGATTTTTACGCCATTTACGCCAATGTGTTTAGGGTGTTCCAAAACATTGTATGTGGGTGGTTGCGTGGGTTTTGCGTGGGAGTTTGCACGCAAAACCCACGCAACCACCCACATACAATGTTTTGGAACACCCTAAACACATTGGCGTAAATGGCGTAAAAATCTGTGAAAAAATTATTTTCAGGAAAACATACCCTCCTCTATGAGAAAAAAAAAATTTTTTTAAAAATGAAAATAAACCCCACAGCAGCCACCCCCGAAAAATTTGCAACATTTTGGTACCTGTTTCACAAAAATCGGTCCACAAATGTGGAAGGAGTTCGCGTACATACAGACAGTGGGTGGTTGCGTGGGTTTTGCGTGCAAACTCCCACGCAAAACCCACGCAACCACCCAAAAAACCAACCAACGCACTTATACATTTGTTCACCGATTTTCAATAAATTCGTAAAAAAATTCAGCAAATTTTTCGGTGATGGCTACTATATGTGATTTTTTTAACCCACCCTCGCAACCACCCACGCACCCACCTACGCACTCATACATTTGTTAACCGATTTTCAATAAATTGGTTCCAAAATTTCGCTAATTATTCGGGGATGGCTACTATATGTGATTTTTTTTGTTTTACACCTTCACCCACGCACCCACCCAAGCAATCACATATTTGTTAACCGATATTTTCAAAATTGGTAGTCAAATTTTCGATATTTTTAAGGGATGACCATTATGGTTATTTTAAAGTTTTGCCCACCCACGCAACCACCCACGCACCCACCTACGCAATCATATATTTTTTCATCTATTTGCATGAAATTGGTAACAAAATTTCGAAAATTATTCGGGGATGACTATTATATGTGATTTTTTTTAACAAACCCTCGCAACCACCCACGCACCCACCCACGTACTAATACATTTGTTCGCTGATTTTCACGAAATTGGTGAACGATTCGAAATTGGTATTAAAATTTTCAAATTTTTAATTTTTTAAGTTTTGCTAACCCACGCAACCACCCACACACCCACCCACGCACTCATAAATTTGTTAACCGATTTTCACGAAATTGGTACCAAAATTTCGAAAATTATTCGGGGATGAATATTATATGTGATTTTTTTAGTTTTGTCTACTTACGCACCCACCCACGCATCCACACACGCATTCACACATTTATTAAACGATTTTCACTAAATTGGTACTAAAATTTCGCAAATTTTTCAAAGATGGTTACTGTATGTGATTTTTTTTTAATTTTTAGCAAAATTTAGCAAATTTATTAGAGATGGCTACGCATTTAAGAAATGTTATGGGGACGCATTTAAGAAATGTTATTTTATGTTAAAAAACTTTGTAGTTATAAAAGAGAAACATATAATTTTAATAAAATCATCTTTTGGTAGTGGCGTGATTGTTAAATGGTGTTATTAAGTAAGAGCATTTATTTATTAATGTATTGTTTTTTTTAAATCGTAAAAATTTTTAAATTATTTTGTTCAGTGAGATTTTGCAAAAATCACCCCTTAGAGGTGATGAGTTTTATTTACATGTCATTTCAGAAATTACTATCTATCTATCTATATCTATATATATAAGTAGCTGGTTTCACATATTAAATGTCATCATTGATCAAACGAATACAAATCAATTTGAAAATACAATCATGGAAGAAAATAATATACCGAAAGAAATAGAAAAAGAAATTGAAGAATTTCTAAATGGTAAATATAAATAATAATTAATTTATTTAAATAAAATAATATTTTTTTTTAATTTGTTAATTGTTTTATTTAAATTAATATATTATCACATTAACATATAATCTAATATATTTTTTAATTAAAAAATTTCAGTAATTGAAGATGATCAAATAAATACAAATGAATTTGAAAATTCAATTGTGGAAGAAAATAATATACCGAAAGAAATAGAAAATGTTCTGATAAATAAAACAAATGGATTTGAAATTAAAAATATAACGATGAATCAATTAAATATATCAACAGAAATTGAAGAATTTCAAAATGGTAAAAATATAAACAATAATTAATTTATTTAAATAAAATATTTTTTTATAAATTTGTCAATCGTTTTATTTAAATTAATATTATTACATATATATAAAGATATAACCTAATCTATATATATAAATAAAAAATTTCAGTACTTGAAGATGGGCTAGATCATGTATTAATAATGCCATTAGAAGAATTTGAAAAACGAGAGGAGCTAAAGAAGGAGGAGTGTATGAAGAATGAATTTAAAGATAAATTTCAGAAAAAAAATAAAAAGCGGAAAGAAGATAATAATGACAATGATGAAAAAAAGGATAAACAAATTAAAAAAATATAATTTGGTATAAAATAATTATTTAAATTATTAAATATGTGTATTTTTTACATGTTTAGATATTTAATAAAAATTATATATTAAAAATTTTTATTTGTTAATTATTATTTAATAAAATTCGCTGCTTTTTAAATTTCTATACGCTAATTTAATTATTTTTTCAAAATTAATAGAATAAATATTACAACTTTTGTTTGAGATATGCCCAAATATAATATTAATAATTAAATTTTCTACAATTTGCAATATGGGATACGTAACAATAACAGTAATATTATATGTAAAAATTATAGTTTACAAAACTTAATTTAAAAAAATTAATAAACTAACATCATAAATAATAAAAATAACAAACAATAATAAAACTAAAAAACTAATAAATAAATAATAAAAAAAATAATATTTATAATATTAATAACAATAAAATATTTATTTAATAATAAATTAATAATAAAAAAATAATATTAATAATATTAATAATAATTTATTTATATAAATAAATAATTATTTATTTATGTAAATAAATTTTTGTTATGTTTTGTGGCGGGAGAGAGAGAGAGGAAGAAGGAGACTAAAGGGAAAGAAGATATATATCTAACCTAACCATATTATCTCTTTTTCTCTTTCTCTCTTTCTCTCTCTCTCTCTCTCTCTCTCTCTCTCTCTCTCTCTCTCCCTCTCTCTCTCTCTCTATCTATCTATTTATCTCTCTCTGTCTCTCTTTGAAATTAAAATTTACTTACATTATGCTCACTGGTGTTGCACGCATTTTCGTTTATCTCTTTAGACATCTTGATTAATTAGAAGCCGATTTATACAATTATACGTAGTAATTAGAGATGTGTGACATTAACTACAAAGAACAGTTGAAAGAAATGTGGTACGCATAAAATAATAATATTGAAGATAAATGTTACTATAGTCAAGGCATACAAATTAAAGGTTTATTTACACGAATTGCACACATATACAAAAACACATACACAAATTTCAACCTCAATTAAGAGCAGAACTTTATTCGGGATTAATGGATCACCTAGATAATCGAGCACAAAATGAAGGAATTACAGCTGGTATATCTGTGATATTACCTTCTTCATTTATGGGCAGTCCAAGAAACATGCAAGAAAGGTACCAAGATGCTATGTCTTTGGTAAGAAAGTTTGGTAAACCAGATATTTTTCTTACAATGACTTGCAATCCTCAATGCCCAGAAATTAAGGATAATCTTGATGGATGTTTAATAGAATTTCGACCAGATTTGGTCGCTAAAACATTTAACTTGGATGTCAAAGAAATTTTAAATGATCTAATTCATAATAAAATTTTTGGAAATATAATTGCTTATGCAGGTGTGATTGAATTTCAAAAAAGAGGACTTCCACATTTGCATTTACTTGCAATGTTGAGTGATGAAGATAAGCCCCGACTTCAAGAAGTTATTGACATGATGATATGGGCTGAAATCCTTGATGAAGAAAGATATTCAGATCTTAATTTAAAAATTTTGAAGCACATGATTCATGGTCCTTGTGGAGATTCCTCCCACAGATATCCTTGCACTGGAGACAATGGAAAATGTTCAAAAGGTTTTCCAAAAGAGTTTCGTGAAGAAACTAATGCTAATGTGAATGGATATCCTATGTATCAACGAAGGAATTTTGGTAAAAAATACATCGTTAGAGGCAAAGAAGTTGATAATCGATGGGTGGTGCCATATTCATCATATTTAATCATGAAATATGATCGACATATCAATTTGGAAATATGTTCATCGGTGAAGAGCGTAAAATACTTATATAAATATATTCATAAAGGATTTGACTGTGCTGCGATTGAAGTGCAAGCACGAGATGGCACAAGGCTAATTAAAATAGATGAAATTAACTCATTCCTGGATGCAAGATATATTAGTGCTCCAGAAGCAATGTGGAGACTGAACGGATACGATCTGTTTATGAGATCTCATACAGTAATCAGATTGGCAGTTCATTTGCCTAATCGTCAAATGGTTTATTTTCGAGCAGGAAATGAAGAGCAAGCTGCTCAGAGAGAGCTCACTCGAGATACTACGCTGACTGCATGGTTCAAATTAAATCAATCTGATGAAAATGCAGTGAATTTTATTTACACAGATATTCCTTATCATTATATGTATATGATAAAAAAGAAACTAAGTGGAAGCCACGCAAAAAGGTGGTGAAAAAATAATTTCAAGACTCTATACAGTAAGCATAAAAGATATTGAGAGATTTTATCTCCGTCTTCTTTTACTACATGTGACTGGAGTTAAATGTTTTGAAGATTTGAGAACTGTAAATGGAGTTCTTTATAATACATTTAAAGATGCAGCAATTGCAAAAAATTTGGTAGAAAATGATAATCTTTGGGGAAAAACGCTGGAAGAAGCAACAGAATCGAATATGCCTGCACAACTTCGAGAATTATTTGCTTACATTTGCATCTTTGGAACTCCAACAGATGTACCAACTATTTGGAATAAATATAAAGATTTCATGATTGAGGACTTTGTACATAACAATGTTGTAAATCCTGAAAATATGGCTTTAAACCATATACAAGGAATTCTGATAAATAATGGAAGTAGCTGTGAGAACTTCCAATTGACAAATACAACTCCAATAAATATTTACGTAACAGAGTATAATGTGGATGAAAAAAGAATACGTGGTGATTATTTATTATCGACACTAAATGCTGAGCAAAAGCACGTGTACGATATAGTCATGCGAGCAGTTGAAAATGAAAATGAAACTCAGAGGTTATTTTTTATTGACGGGTTTGCAGGAAGTGGTAAAACATACCTATTTAACACATTTTTAAGTGTTATTCGAGGAAGAAACGAAATAATTCTTCCATGTGCTTCAACTGGAATTGCAGCCACACTTCTGAAAGGAGGAAGAACTTATCACTCTCTGTTTAAGCTTTCAATCCCAATTGATGATGGAGCTAAATCAAATATTAGAGGAAATTCTCAAGGTGCACGAGAATTGATTAATGCCAAATTAATCATATGGGATGAAGTGAGCATGACTGTTGGACATGCTTTAACAGCAGTTGATAAACTTTTAAAGGATTTGATGAAGAATCCTCGACCATTTGGAGGAAAAGTAATTTTATTTGCAGGAGATTTCAGACAAAATCTCCCAGTAGTGCCTCATGCACAAAAAGCAGCTATAATTGAATCGATTGTAAAATACAATCCTATATGGAGGAACGTAACTCAAGTTAAATTAAAACAAAATATGAGAATTGCGGAAGAAAAAGAATTTTCAAATTGGCTAATGCAACTCGGAGATGGTAAATTATCAAATAAGGATGGACTACATCTCGATACAATTGAAATCCACAAAGATTTTATATCAAAAGAATCTCTTATTAATGAAATTTTTGGTGATAGAATCACCATGGAACGGATTAGAGAAAATCCAGATCGAGCGATAATTTGTCCTAAAAATGAGGATACTTTTAAAATTAATGACACAATCCTTTGTCAAATGGAAGGAGAGGAAAAGGAATATCTCTCAATTGACTTTATTGTAAGTGATGATCCACAGGAGCAATTAAATTTTCCAACAGAGTTTTTGAACTCTCTGACACCTTCTGGAATGCCAGTTCATCGACATAAAATAAAAGTCAGTGCTATAATAATCCTATTAAGAAATTTAAATACTAAGAAAGGACTTTGTAATGGAACAAGATTTATTGTAACTAATTTGAAAAATAATCTAATTTATGCGGAGGTTCTAACTGGTCCTGCTCGAGGACAGATTGTCATCATTCCAAGGATAGATTTAATTACAAGTGATTTGGAATTGCCATTTAAATTTAAACGAAGACAGTTTCCTATTCGAGTATCATTTGCTATGACAATAAATAAATCACAAGGACAGAGTTTAGAAAAAATTGGGATTTATTTGCCACATCATGTATTTACTCATGATCAACTTTATGTGGCATTTTCTAGAGCAACCAAAAGGGAAAGTGTAAAAATTAAAAAGCCGAATTATAAAAGCTTTGAGGACCGCGCGAAGCGCGGTCCGAAACGCTAGTCTATATATATAAGTGCCGTCCGTCTGTCTGTCTGTCTGTATGTACGCGAACTCCTTCCACATTTGTGGACCGATTTTTGTGAAACAGGTACCAAAATGTTACAAATTTTTCGGGGGTGGCTGCTGTGGGGTTTATTTTAATTTTTAAAAAAATTTTTTTTTTCTCAAAGAGGAGGGTATGTTTTCCAGAAAATAATTTTTTCACAGATTTTTACTCCATTTACGCCAATGTGTTTATGGTGTTCCAAAACATTGTATGTGGGTGGTTGCGTGGGTTTTGCCCACCCGCGCAACCACCCAAAAAACCAACCAACGCACTTATACATTTGTTCACCGATTTTCAATAAATTCGTAAAAAAATTCAGCAAATTTTTCGGTGATGGCTACTATATGTGATTTTTTTAACCCACCCTCGCAACCACCCACGCACCCACCTACGCACTCATACATTTGTTAACCGATTTTCAATAAATTGGTTCCAAAATTTCGCTAATTATTCGGAAATGGCTACTATATGTGATTTTTTTTGTTTTACACCTTCACCCACGCACCCACCCAAGCAATCACATATTTATTAACCGATGTTTTCGAAATTGGTAGTAAAATTTTCGATATTTTTAAGGTATGACCATTATGGTTATTTTAAAGTTTTGCCCACCCACGCAACCACCCACGCACCCACCTACGCAATCATATATTTTTTTATCTATTTGCATGAAATTGTTAACAAAATTTCGAAAATTATGCAATAATTGAATCGATTGTAAAATACAATCCTATATGGAGGAACGTAACTCAAGTTAAATTAAAACAAAATATGAGAACTGCGGAAGAAAAGGAATTTTCAAATTGGCTAATGCAACTCGGAAAAGGTAAATTATCAAATACGGATGGACTACATCTCGATAAAATTGAAATCCCCAAAGATTTTATATCAAAAGAATCTCTTATTAATGAAATTTTTGGTGATAGAATCACCATGGAACGGATTAGAGAAAATACAGATCGAGCGATACTTTGTCCTAAAAATGAAGATACTTTTAAAATTAATGACACAATCCTTTGTCAAATGGAAGGAGAGGAAAAGGAATATCTCTCAATTGACTTTATTGTAAGTGATGATCCACAGGAGCAATTAAATTTTCCAACTAAGTTTTTGAACTCTCTGACACCTTCTGGAATGCCAGTTCATCGACTTAAAATAAAAGTCAGTGCTATAATAATCCTATTAAGAAATTTAAATACTAAGAAAGGACTTTGTAATGGAACAAGATTTATTGTAACTAATTTGAAAAATAATCTAATTTATGCGGAGGTTCTAACTGGTCCTGCTCGAGGACAGATTGTCATCATTCCAAGGATAGATTTAATTACAAGTGATTTGGAATTGCCATTTAAATTTAAATGAAGACAGTTTCCTATTCGAGTATCATTTGCTATGACAATAAATAAATCACAAGGACAGAGTTTAGAAAAAATTGGGATTTATTTGCCACATCCTGTATTTGCTCATGGTCAACTTTATGTGGCATTTTCTAGAGCAACCAAAAGGGAAAGTGTAAAAATTAAGATTGATGAATTTAGCAATCAAGGACATCTAATTGAAGGAAGTGAAAAATGTTTTACAAAAAATGTAATATACAGAGAAATTTTGTAAATTGAAGAATTATGAAATTGTATGAGAGCTAATAATAGCAGGTTAGCGGTGGGTACATTAGACGTAATCAAAAAATATTTGAGTAAGGAAAAAAAATTGGTATAATAATTAAATAATAAAAAAAAAAAAAATTTGTATGTATATATATTTACTAAACTAATGTTTCAGATTTAAAACATATTAAATTGTGTGGAAATTAAAATAACAAAAAAAAATTAATATAAGCAAACAAAATTTTAATTATAAATATTTAAGTTTATGCAAAACAAGACGCAAAATACAATATCAGGGAGTGAAAAAAAATAATAGTAGTCATCTTCGAAAAATTTGCAACATTTGATATAAATTTCGTGAAAATCGGTCAAAAAATATGGAAGTAGTTCGCGGTAATACAGACAGAACAATTAATCTTTTGTGTTAAATCAGGTTTTATAAAGGCTTTATGAGAACCGCGCGAAGCGCGGTCCGAATTATAAAAGCTTTGAGGACCGCGCGAAGCGCGGTCCGAAACGCTAGTAGTATATAAGTTCCGTCCGTCTGTCTGTCTGACCGCGAACTACTTCCACATTTGTGGACCGATTTTCTCGAAATTGGTACCAAAGTGTTGCAAATTTTTCGGGGATTGCTACTAATGTGGTTTTTTTAGTTTCTACCCACCCACGCACACCCACCCACGCATTCACGCATTTATTGACCGATTTTCACGAAATTGGTACCAAAATATCGCAAATTTTTCGTAGATGACGACGATGTGTTTTTTTTAGTTTTATACCCCCACCCACGCACCCACCCACGCACGTATATTCACATATTCATTGACAGATTTTCACGAAATTGGTACCATAATTTTGCAAATTTTTCGAGGATCGTTAATTTGTGGTTTTTTAAAGGTTTTTTTAAGTTTACACCCACCCACGCACACCCACCCACGCATTCACGCATTTATTGACCGATTTTCACGGAATTGGTACCAAAATTTCGCAAATTTTTCGGGGATGGCTACTATGTTGTTTTTTTTAACTATTGCCCACCCACTCACCCACCCACGCACCCATCCACGTATTCACATATTCATTGACAGATTTTTATATAATCTATATATAAAGTACCTTTGTGGTTTTTTTTAAGTTTTATATCCCTACTCATCCAGCCATGCAGCAATTCATCAATTCATATATTTGTTGACAGATTTTCTCGAAATTGGTGTATTCACATGTTCATTGACAGATTTTTATATAATCTATATATATATAAGTACCTTTGTGGTTTTTTTTAAGTTTTATATCCCCATTCATCCACCCACGCAGCAATCCATCAATTCATATATTTGTTGACCGATTTTATCAAAATTGATATTAAATTTTTTAAAAATTTTTGGGGCTGACTACTGTTTTTTTTTTAATTTTTATACTACGATCAACCCACCCACGCATCTACCCACGCATTCAAAAATATATTTACTGATTTTATAGAAATTGTTAAGAAAATTTTCCAAATTTTTCGAGGATGGCTATTATGTGGTTTTTTTAAGTTTTGCTCACCCACCCACCCACCCATGCACCCATCCATCAACTCATATATTTGTTGACCGATTTTATAGAAATTGGTACCAAAATTTTTAAATTTTTTCGGGAATGGCGAAAATGATGGTTTTTTAAAGTTTAAAACCCCAAATCACGCACCCACCCACGCGCGCGCGCATTTATGGACTGATTTTCACCAAATTGGTATCAAAATGTTTAAAATTATTATGTTTGCGATGATCGATGAAAAATTTTGATTTTTATAAAATTTTAATTTTAAAAAAATATGTATATTTTTTTGAAGATTTCTACATCATTGTGTTTAGAATGTTCCAAAACATTGAAATATAAAATTTTATTAAATACATGAAATATGTATATTTTTTTGAAGATTTATACAACATTGTGTTTAGAATGTTCCAAAACATTGAGATATTATTAAATACATGTATGTGTTCATCCACATTTATCCATTTTATTATATCTACACACACACACACAAACATAGATATATAGATATACATACACATAGCGTTAAAAAATTAAATCTTATGTAATAATCTATATATAGTTTATATTTTTTGACGTGAGTAATTTAATGACTATTTGCTGGTTTCACATTTTAAATGTCATTTATTTAATGAAATAAATAGACTGATTAAAAAATAAAATAAGTATTATCATGGATAAAAAATTAAATAAATCAAATAAATGTGAGAATATAATGAATGAAAATAATGGCATTAAACAGAGTGAAATAGTTAGAGAATGTGAGAATGTAATGAATGAAAATAATAGCATTAGCCAAGGCGACGAATATGAAAATGGTAAATATTAAAAAATAATTAATTAGTTAATTTATAAAAAATAATTTTATTTAATGTAATTGTACACACATACTTTATTGTTTAAAAAATTGCAGTACTTCAAGATGAGCAGTCTATATATATAAGTGCCGTCCGTCTGTCTGTCTGTCTGTATGTACGCGAACTCCTTCCACATTTGTGGACCGATTTTTGTGAAACAGGTACCAAAATGTTGCAAATTTTTCGGGGGTGGCTGCTGTGGGGTTTATTTTAATTTTTAAAAAAAATTTTTTTTTTCTCAAAAAGGAGGGTATGTTTTCCTGAAAATAATTTTTTTACAGATTTTTACGCCATTTACGCCAATGTGTTTAGGGTGTTCCAAAACATTGTATGTGGGTGGTTGCGTGGGTTTCTAATATCATTCCTGAGCTCAAGCGTCTTATGTATAACAGTAGTGAACGGACGCAGCAAAAAATGGATCAAGAAAAATTAATTGAAAATGTTAAATCCTGTGACTCTTTATATGTAATGAGCCATGCAAAATATAGTGACAATGTATTTAAAGAAAATGCTTGGAGAAGAATTGCGAAAGAAATGAACCAGCCAGGTAAGTTTAATAATTTATTCTACTTATACAATAGTTTCTAATTTATTGTGTCTTGTCATTCAACTCGGCCATGTTCCGTGATAAAAAATTCTTTGAATGCGTCTCGAACAATAAATGCAGTATTTGCTGCACTTCCTCCTTGTCGTGGTAAATTTTGCAAACCAGCGTCAATGCTATTATTATGCGCACCATCTTGTACGTTAATATTATAATCTCGGATATAATTGTGCAAAATGCACGTAGTCAAAATGATTTTATCTGCATTTTCTGGTTTTAACTTCAGTCTTCGATTGTAAAGCTGAAATTTTTGACTCAGTATTCCGAACACATTTTCTGAAACTCTTCGTGCGCGTGAGAGACGGTAATTAAAAATTCTTTTTGATCTATCTTCCTGAATTTGCGAACCAGGATATGGTCTCAGTAAATATTTTTTTAATGGAAATGCCTCATCGCCAACTATGACATAAGGCATAACGTTCTGCGTATTAGGAAGCGCATTGTCTTTCGGGACATTCAATTTATTTTTTTCGAGAGCTTTGCCTAATTTAGAATTGGCAAATAGGCCTCCATCGCTATTCTTACCATATCGCTATACTGACCAATGTCGCCGCGCGGTTTATACATGAACTTTACGTGAACTTCAAATGCTTTAAATGCTTTATAGCTTTTTTATCTATAATTAATTTATCGCTAGCCTTTTATTAATACTACTTTAATAATAAAATCAGCGCCGTATTAATTGCGCGGCGACTATTGGCGGTATTCAATATTTCAAGACGAGGCAAAAATTGAAAAAGTGTGCAAGCCGACATCTGCTTCGCAGCAAAATGTTGTACAAACAATATACTTTTAAAATATGGAAAAGATTAATTTATCGCTCGTCTTCGAATATTAATACTACTTTAATAATCAAGTCAGCGCCGTATACATACTTTTTTGTCAGTGGATCTTCTCTCTCTCTCTCTCTCTCTCCCTCTCTCTCTCTCTCTCTTTTTTTCTGAGAGAAGACGTGTCAAACATCGCTCTGCAAAAGTGATAACTTTTAAGTGATTATATAGTGAGGGAGAGTGGCGAAAAAGTATTGAAGTAATAGTTGCATAGACCGGGAATAGACATGAGTGTTATCTAACAGGAATATGCTGATTTGTGAGCGTGAGAGTTATATTTCGTGTATTGAGGCATCGAGATTTCACGCGACAGGTAGACATTAAAGGTGGACACAAAGCGCTGACGTGTGAATTTGGACAAAGGTAATTGACCGCCTATGCTGGTATTAACAGCTTCGGCCGGTAATTATCGATATGAACGATGAATATGACGAGTATCGATGCTCGGCATGTAAGAAGGCAATAAAAAATCAGGTTGTTGCATGCAAGTCTTGTATTAAACTGTTTTATCATCCAGGATGTGCAAGTAAACATAAAATTTATGATAGAAATCGCGAACTGGTGTCGTGTCCTGGCCCATTTGAGAAATTTACAATTGAAAATGAAGCAGATATGAAGAAGGCACCGACAGCAGCGGGGAGCAGCAGGGAAAGACAAGGATCTACAGTTAATTAGCATGTATGTCATTGTGAAGTAAGAAAGAAAAAAAGAAAGAACGCACATACATACATCAACAAATTAATTAACGCAAAAACATTCAAAAAATATATGTAAAAAATACTTATCTACACAGAAATATTTCTTTTGAAATATAAATAATTGAAATGAAGAACGAAGGAATAGAAATAGCATCAATATTAAAGTTCTTTACTCATTTTAAAGGTTTCCTCACTTCTACAATATATTGTCGCAGTTTTTAAATGATATAAGTTTTCTTCAGTACTTTTTTAAATTAGTATATTTTAATACATTACATATATATATATATATATACATATATATATACATATATATATATAAACTTATAAATATTTTAAATATTCTTTCTAAATTATGCATATAATAATCCTTAAAAAAAAATATATTTTAATATAAATCATTATTCTATAATTTGAGATACATAATATATGCGAGATACGGCATACAATAAGATACAATTATTGGAAGATATTGTTAGGAGCAAGATCTAAGATATTACAGTCTAGATACAGTCCACCCGCTCCTCCTTGTATAATTCTTCTCAAGTCTTCCAGTTCTTGTTTAATACTTCCAAATTCTTCTCGAACTATTTCCTTAAATCATTTTAATTTCCTTCTTACATGCTGTTTCGTCTTTTATTTCTTTCACAGTTTTTACAAGCCAATCTATTTTTACGTCAATACTCGATGATCCACTCGCTCCTGATATTCTATTTCCACTGCTTGATGTCGTAAACGAACCCGTAGATCCTGTAGATCCTTGTCTTTCCCTGCTGCTCCCCGCTGCTGTCGGTGCCTTCTTCATATCTGCTTCACTTTCAATTGTAAATTTCTCAAATGGGCCAGGACACGACACCAGTTCGCGATTTCTATCATAAATTTTATGTTTACTTGCACATCCTGGATGATAAAAGTTTAATACAAGACTTGCATGCAACAACCTGATTTTTTATTGCCTTCTTACATGCCGAGCATCGATACTCGTCATATTCATCGTTCATATCGATAATTACCGGCCGAAGCTGTTAATACCAGCATAGGCGGTCAATTACCTTTGTCCAAATTCACACGTCAGCGCTTTGTGTCCACCTTTAATGTCTACCTGTCGCGTGAAATCTCGATGCCTCAATACACGAAATATAACTCTCACGCTCACAAATCAGCATATTCCTGTTAGATAACACTCATGTCTATTCCCGGTCTATGCAACTATTACTTCAATACTTTTTCGCCACTCTCCCTCACTATATAATCACTTAAAAGTTATCACTTTTGCAGAGCGATGTTTGACACGTCTTCTCTCAGAAAAAAGAGAGAGAGAGAGAGAGAGAGAAATTGATTGATTTGATATTTATTAGCTTTCTCAGCTATTTGTAAAATACAAGTCTAATTTACATTAATTACAATATACTCCTTTAACTCTCGCTTAAACGCTTCCAGTTCTTCGATTCGTCTTATTTCAGCTGGTAAGGCATTGTACATTTTCACTCCCTCATAAAACATACTCTTCTGTGCACTCGTTATCCTACGAAATTGTACCACAATGTCCCCAGCTTGCCGTGTCTGTCTTTCATTCTCTTTTCCCACTATTGTTAACTTATTTCTTAATTGATCCGGTAACATATTCTTTAAAATCTTAAAGATAAATATACATACATTATAATTCAGCCTCTGTCTTATGGACATAAACTGCAGCGCTTGCAGCATACTCTCCACTTTGGTATATCTATCACATTGCAATATGACCCTCATGGCCCGGTTTTGCGCTTTTTGCAATTCATTTAGTTGTGTTTCTCCCATATCAATTAACAGCGTCGCACAATACTCAAAGTGAGGCGCTATGATTGACTTATATATAATACATCTAGTGTATGCCGATATGTAGTTACCTATTCTATTTAAAAAACTCACTTTTTTCCCTATTTTCTTTAGCATATAATCACAGTGGTCCTTAAATCTTAACCTATCGTCAATAATTAACTTAACCATTCTAAAGCTGTTCCTCTAATTCCGTATTGATATAATTTCTCTAACAGTCTTTCTCTATCTATCGTTTCAAATGCTCGCTTGAGATCCATGAAAATTACCCCCACCATTTTTGCCTCACTAACTACCAGTTTCCATTCGTCAATGATTGTTTGAATCGCTGTTTCACACGAATACTGTTTTCTAAAACCTGACTGATGTTCTGTTATAATACAGTTATCTTCTAAATACGCCTCAATTTGCTTTTTAACTACTAATTCTAATACTTTCTCGAATATTGGTAACATATTAATAGGCCTAAATTCACTTGCTTTTCTGGCTTTTTCTATTTTTGGAATCGGTATTATCGTAGACGTTTTCCAACCTTCTGGACAGCAACCTTCCCTCAAAGAGTTATTTATTATATCAATAAATTCCTCTTTTATTACGTAAAATACTGCTTTAAGTATATCACTAGTTAATCCCTCCTCCGTGCCTTTCTTTTTTGGTAGTTCCATAACAATTTTTTGTAAATGCTCTATTCTAATCATCTCAAAATTTTCCATTATTCCCTCGCTTTCAATAACAAAAATAATTCTTTTACCTGGACTTCCTAACTTATCTCTACTTATAGATTTTACTATGTTCTCAATACTCTGTATATAATATAAATTAAATTTATTAGCTATATTGCACTCTTCAGTATTATCTAATATTTCAAAATCTATATTCTCTATTTTTTTTGTAACCGTTGGTTCGCCCCTTATTATTTCTTTTAAGGTTTTCCACATAGATGTCGGATTTCCCTTGTTATGATCTATCATATTTTCATAGTATTCTTTTTTCTTTGTCCTGATTAGTTTAACCACTGCATTTCTTTCGATTTTAAACTGTGACCAATTTTTATCCGTGTCATCATACAACGCTTTACTGTACGCCTCATCCCTTTTAGCCGCTGCTTCCCTTATTTCATCCGAAAACCACTTTTTCCCTTCCCATATTTTCGGAATTCTAAATTTTTTTCTAGGTGCTGTAGCATCCAACGCATCTACTATATTATCGACAAGTTTCTTCGCTCTCACACTGACATTCATATCTTTTTCCTAATTTATTTTCCACTAATTTAATAAATTCATCTACATTAAACTCTTTAAAATTCCTAGCATTAAATTCTCTGTATTTATTATCAATTTTATTCGCATTAAGATCAACTTTTAACCACGCATGGTCCGTTATTTTAGGTTCATGAATTACTTGCACTTCTATTTTATTATTAGCGTAAATTAAATCTATAATTGTCTTACTATCTTTCGTAATTCTCGTCGGTTTATTTACATATTGTTTCATGCCTAAGCTCAACATTGTCGTTTGTAACTTCTTTGTATAAAACGAGTCCAACATAATATCTATATTAAAGTCTCCTATTACTATACATTCTCCCCGTATTATTAATTCTTCTATTATATCCTCCAGAAATCTCACGAACTCACCATGCGATAAACTCGGTGAATGATATATTACTGTTATCACTCCTTTATACAATTTATCTTTCACCTCAATCGCAGCACACCAACAATTCGCTTCTAACTTTTTTACTAATACTATCTCATATTTAATATCGTCCCTTACATATAAAAAAACCCTTCCTGTATTTCTGTTTTCAGCATCACATCTAATCATACTATACCCCGTTACGTTCACTTCACAGTCTTCAATTTCAGCAGTCACTCTGGTTTCTGATAACGCTATGAACGCAGGATTCATTTTCTTCATAATCTGATGCTGCATCTCGTCTTTATGCGCCATCAAACTTTGCGCATTTGTATATAGTATTAATTCCGTTTCCTTCTGTAGTTGCTATTTATCTTCCTCCCATCCGGCCCTTCTCTTCTCCTCCTGTATCGCCCTCTTGAAAGTCGGACATTCCGGATCAAGTGCGCCATGCTCATCATTTATTTTCAAATTGTATGTTTGAATCTTAAACATACAATTTATACATCTTTTCTTTGTCGCTGTACATTCACTCACCTTGTGATTTCCTGCACATTTGTGACATGTTTCATTACGCGTACAATTCTTTGCAATATGATAATAACCCCAGCATTTAAAACATCTTTTAATGTTAATGTGATTGAATACAGGACACTTTCTCCATCCTACATTCAGTTTCCCTTTTCTTAATATTACTTCATGAGTCTCTTCATCTGCTTCAATTATTACGATACCATCTTTTCCTCTTCTTCCGGACTGATATTTCTCATTTATTTTCTCTTTAACTATTCTCTTCACTATTCGCATATGAATTCCTTCATTTTTCACGTCAATTTTGTTCTGCTTCTTAATTGTACCTATTAAATCATCATCATTCAACTCCATTTCTTCCTCGCCAATATTGACAATTTTTATCTTAGGTTTCATCCGCGGTGACTCAGTAACGTTAAAGTTCTCGCCCAGCTTGGCTTGTACTGTCGCCTTTAGCTTTTCCATTTCTTCTCCAGTCTCACAGCCGAGAATCACTGTTCCCTTACTTCCTTTTTTTAACTTCGTTATTCCCATAGCCATATTCTTGATATCTACCTTTTCTTTTATCAGTTTTTTAGTTGCTTCACTCTCCTGTTGCACCTTGGGTTTGACAATTATAATATTTTCTTTTTCCTTCTCTTTAACTGCTTCACTATAACATTCAATAGACAAAAAATGTCGGCATTTAATTTTAGGGCAAAAAACAATGCAATTAAGAAATTTAACAATTTAAAAATCAAACACAACTTTAAGTTAAACCCTTTTCATAACATTGACAAGTCCAAATGGCTAATAAATATCAGTAGTAAACAAATTCCTGACACTGTTTCTGACTTTTTAAGCTTAGGTGAAAATTTTGCATTACCTGTTCATCAGTCTCAGAAACATGACCGCAAAAGTTATGTACTTGAGGTTGTTAAAAATTTTGAATCAAATTTTAAAAACATCCCTACAGATTCCATAGAAACAACGCGACTCTCTATAGCAAATACGCTTCAAAGATTCCTTGACGAAAGAAAACATATTAATTATTTAGATAGGCATATTCAAAAAGAATTTTTAAATTGCAAAAAGTTTTTACGTGACAATGAAGATATTCTCGTCACGAGGGCTGATAAAGGTCAGACTACAGTCGTCATGGATAAAAAAGATTATTTGGAAAAAATGGAATTTTTGTTAAGTGACCACTCTACGTATAAAAAATTAAAGAAAGATCCTATAAAGCAGTTAACTAACAAAATTAACTCATTGACAAAATCTTGGCGTAGCAATGATTTAATAGACGAAATCACCTATAAACAATTGAATTGCACTAATGGCAATCTACCACGTTGTTACGGACTACCCAAGATTCACAAGACTGGTTTCTCATTGAGAAGTATCGTCACTTGGTAGTCCGCTATACAATGTCTCGAGTTACATACACAACTTAATATATAACTCCATTAAAAAACCAATGTCCCATATTAAAGATGGGTGGTCATTTGCTAAAATTATTAAAGACATGCCTATCAATGAGGATGATGTAATGATCTCATTGGATGTTAGTTCTCTATTTACAAACATCCCCAAAGAATTAGTTATAGACGGCATTAAAAAACGTTGGAGTGACATTGCGATAAAGACGAAATTTAATTTACCCCAAATTTTATATGTAATAGAATTGATTTTGGATTCCACTAGTTTTAGTTTAAACGGACATTTCTATGAACAAATATTCGGTAGTCCAATGGGCTCCCCACCATCACCGATTTTGGCGGACATTGTTATGGAGGATTTAGAGACGCATTGCTTGAGTTTGCTTTTGACCGGTTTATTATAGATACGTTGATGACATTTTTGTCATTTTGCCACGCGAAAAAATTGATGAGATGCTATCGACATTTAACAACTATCATCAACGGTTGAAATTCACATACGAAGTTGAAATTAACTCTTCGATTAATTTTTTGAATACGAGCGTCATACGGAGCAATAATATACTTATTACTGATTGGTATAAAAAACCGACATGGTCTGGAAGGTATTTAAACTTTCTTTCTAACCATCCGTTGAAATACAAAATCAATACTATTTACAACCTCATAGATCACGCTATTCTATTATCAGACAAAAAATTCCATAGTAAAAATATTGATACAGTGCAGGAAATTTTACTGAATAATTGCTTTCCAATGCGCATCATCAAAAAACATACAGATAGAAGAATTAGTTTTCTAAAAAATCGTACTGATGATAACAGTACATTTGAAGCGTATGATGGGCGTTCAAAAATTTCTCCTTACATTTCGTTGCCGTATGTCAAAGATGTGAGTGAGAGCATTGGTCGTTCGCTAAAAAATGCCGGCGCTAATGACGGTTGGATGACGTCATCTTGTGCCTTTATCTAAACAACAAAGGAAGCTACGCAGCAGCCGCGAGCAGCTAAGCAGCAGCGGTGCTCATCTGAAAAAGGGGTTCTCAACCTGGGATCCAGAGATTTTGTCCGTGGTTTGGGAAAACGGACTGGCGACCAACAAAGATAGGAAACCTGTGTTTACTGTAATCCCGAACTCTCAAGACCAATCGTCCGGTCACAACCCCATCCCCCGACTCGGTCACGGAGGCTTTCGTTGAGTCGCTCCCCCCGAATCACCCACCCCGACTTCAACTCTTAGCATTTCGGTGTAACCGACCCACCAACCCCCTCACCATTTGACTCTTGCCATTTCCCGACATTCCCTATTTCCGTGTAACTTTGCAACCGCAGCTAAGGGTCGAAATAACACCCACCAGCGGCAAAGCACCAGCAACGAGCAGCGGTCTTGGACAAGAGGCGCCGAACCATCTCACCCCGACGATCCAGCGTATCGTGTCCGAGAGGAAGCTTGAGAGGGTCGACGAACGAGGAAAACCGGTTGTTGTGACCGTGCGGCCGGAAGTAAAGCTGCACAGGATCAGCTACCCGATAGACGAAAACGGACCAAAAGCCACGGGTTTTAAAATCCCGAGGAGGCCGAGAAGTCCCATTCGAGCACCCGAAGCAGGCAGAGGGGCAACATCGGGAAGAGCATCACCGAGAGACCCGCGGATAAGCCGGGGATTGTTCGGAAATATGGACGGGCAGACCTTGTGATCGGACACTGACTCGACGAGAACTACAGATTAGTTAAATATAGGTCTCTTACCTTAGATAAACGGTCGTCAGTTCATTTATCCTCCAATGAACAAGGAATGCCTTTGTTTCAGATACTGCGCACTGGTCCTTTGTCTCCATCCAACAGCTGTCAAGATGGCCGCCGTAACTACGCAGTTCCTTTGTGTCGACCATCGTTTCCAAGATGGCCGTCTCGACACGTTCGCACAAGTCTGGATGACGCAATTATCTCACCCAGCTAAGTATGCTAATTTTCACCTCCCTTTATCACCTTCCTGTTTTTAATTAGCACCTTTTCTTTTGTTTCAGGTCTTCGCGGGATATCAGGATCACCAAGGATACCAAGAAAATTTATGGATTTCCAGGATCGCGGGATTTCGCCAGGGTAAGTAAATTTCACAGCACTGATATTTTTTATAACAATAATAAAATATATAAATATATTTAAATATTTCAGGCTACACTCGGAATCTTTAGGTTCTCGCTATTACAAATATAGTTTACGCAATTTGGCTGCGTGACTGCGCACTTCGCGATATTTCAGATATTCTAAGATTGTTAATTTCGCGCACGCCGTAACACGTTCGAACCTTTATCGCGTCGCGATATTATTTCTCGCTTACTATGGACCACGCCCGTGTTTATTCGCGACAATTAATCGATCGGACGTTTTTCACAAGTCCACGGACTTCCGTTCGCGATGTCTCTAACTTCGATGCGTTTCGATTGGTTCAGACCGCCGCAAGACGAAAAGCCTATCTCGAAAGACTAGAGTCGCAAGTCGCTGTCGCAAAACGAAAAGCCTCTCTGTCTAGAGAGCCTCAGTATATACTTGTTCCCCCACCATCGGGTTTCTCCCAATGCGCGTGCCTTCGGCGGCTCGACGCATGCGCTCTTTGCGCCGCTTACTTCGCTGGAGTTACAAGTAAACAGTCTTATAAAATAATATAAATTCGTTGCCCTTAGCTTATCTACCTTCGCTGCTTGTTAAATAAACAAAATATAACTTTTCGCAACTGAAAATAAATAACTAATAATGTTATTGGCGAAAGTGTAGGAAAGTGCCGATCCTACAAGAGTCGGGAGTGCAGTTGCGCTGCACTTTTTTGTACTTCTCGCGTTTTCGCTCGCGCCTTCGCTATTTCCGCTAAGTATAACGCGTTTTGGCCCTTTCTGGCCTGCCTGTCATAATCTAACAAGTCCCATAAAATAATAAGAAATAATAATTAACAAAATTAAACACTCGCTTATTCGCGATTCGTTCACATGCAATTTATTCATGCTCTTCTATACGCGCTCAGACGCCTTTCCGACTGTTCGTGCGTTTACGCAAAATAATATAAATAATATATTTATCAAAACAAATACGACTTTTGGCTCGCTGCCCTTTAAGTACACTTTTATGTTGTACTTTTATGTCTTAACTCTAATATTTACATTTTTTACAGGTGCTCCGCTGACGTCGCCTCCTTCCTCCCGCCTGCAGCTCCACAGGATCGCCACCTTGGAAGAACTTCCGCTGTCGTCCTCCCGGTGCTCGGTTCTGACAATTTTGAGTCTCTGGACCACCTTCGGTGTAAATGTCTCCGGGCCTGTCTCCACTGTCGACTCCTGGCTGCTCCTCCGCTCAGCCGTGCGTCCTGGCGAGGAATGTGGTTTTTCCTCCGGCTTCAAGGTTAGGTTGAACGTCATGTACCACAACAGGGCATCGTAAATTATAATTTTCCGACACTTTCTCAACTTCAAACGCCCATAACTCGGAAACCGGTGGGGCTACGAGGTCGCGCCAGGGCTCGTTGGAAAGGGCTTGAATGCAGCTTTCCAACGAGCCTTGGAGCGACTTTGTAGCTCGACGCGTTTCAAGATTACGGGACCTTGAAGAGGACAGGATGTCCTAGAATTACGTATCTCGAGAACGGTGAGAGATACGAGGTCGGACCAAAGGACCTTTTTTGTTCCTCGGGTAGGGTTTTCCCGAAGGGGGACTTGGCTCGACCTCGTATCTCTCGCCGTTCTCGAGTTACGGCGACTCGACACTTTTAGCGTCTCGCTTGGTGTAATAATATAATTCTTTCTTCTGTTACAGATTATCATAGCGATTTTCTTCATTGTTGCGATATCTGCGATTAACCAGAATATCAACACCAGTCTTTTTTAAGACTAACAGTCTTTTTTAAGACTATTACGGCGGCCTTCTTTGGCGACATAGGTTAGGGTTAGACATTTTAAGAAAACTTTTTATAATTTTTACATATAGAGTTGGACCTCAAGAACGTATATCCGTCGAGATTTTTTGATTATCTCACCTCTGTGCTTAGATACTAAGGGTTGAAGTTTGAAAATGAGGAGAAACGATACAAGGAACCGTCGGAGATGTACGAAACCTATATATCCGAGTTCTCGAGGTCGAGTAGAGACGAAAAGGTGGTATGGACCAACCCTCTATCTCCAACCGTTAGGGTAATTTACTCTTGGAAGGGGGTTGAAATTAAACTTTGCGTCGGGGGTTCTGTTATGGGTGGAAAAATTCTTATCGGAGGAAGGTTCTTCGGGGCCAAAAGGAGGGTCGAATCGGACCATCCCTTTAAGGTGTAAATTTTGAAAAAAATTTATAAAAATTGGAAAAGTGTATAACCGAGTTGCCGAGGCCGAGACGAGTCGAAAAGGTCCTATGGACCAACCCTCTATCTCGAACCGTTAGGGTAGTTTACTCTAGGAAGGGGGTTGAAATAAAGTATGCGTCGGGGGTTCTGTTATGGGTGGAAAAATTCTCATCGGAGGAAGGTTCTTCGGGGCCAAAAGGAGGGTCGAATCAGACCATCCCTTAAAGATGTAAATTTTGAAAAAATTTTATAAAAATTGGAAAAGTATATATCCGAGTTGCTGACGTCGAGACGAGTCGAAAAGGTGGTATGGACCAACCCTCTATCTCGAACGGTTAGGGTAGTTTACTCTTGGAAAAGAGTTGATAAATTGTCCAAGTCCCACAAGGCTAAGCGGGGTTCACAAAATAAGACAAAAAAAAAAATAAGAGTATACCAATCTATAGAGAATCGAAATTTACGCATTCTGGACCCCCAAATTTACTTGGTTTTTAATTTTTTTTTTTTTTTTTTTTTTTTTTTAATTTTTTGGACTTGTTTTTTCGAATTTTTATGTTTTTTTTGTTTTTTTTTTGTTTGAGACTCGTACCGCGGTATGGTCTGCGGCGTTGGGGTTGATTCGTCGTCGCTAGACGATATGCGTCTCCTTGCTGTTCTTTTAATTTTAGGGTCGACAACATCTTCATCTGTTTCTGTCCACCTTTCTGCAGGTACAGTGACCGCGGCAGTGGCGGTGTCTTCGGAGGAGGAGGAGGAGGAGGAGGAGGAGGAAGAGGAGGTGGAAAGTATTCTTCCCCTCCTGTTTCTTGGTCTACTGGTCGTTGCCAGTGGCGAGGATGAGCACGAGGGTGTTGCGGTGTCAATTTCTGGTTGTGGAATTGGTGGAGTCGGTGGCATATGCTCATCTTGTAGGGGAATCGCGCCTTCTCTAATTGCTAGCAACCTCTGTTTAAGGTTTGCGATATTACCTCGTACTTGCGCGATCGTTTCGCCTGGTTTTCGTATCACTCTCCACGCGTTATACTTAAACGATTTTGTTACAAGGCTCACGGGAAATATGTCCACGTTGTTCATTATGTGATTGCGGAGGCAGATTTTTAATTGACGCGGATTTGACGCTGTGATAGTCTGAGCGATCATCTTTGGAAACGTTCCATGCTTTGGATCAAGAATAGCCTCAACGATGTCTTTAATTTTAAAGAAGATGTTTGACACTGATGCTTTTAATTGATCGTTTCTAATCAATTGAACATTACATTCTCTAAGGAATGTTTCCGTCGAGAACGCTTGACGGTATTGACCGTATTGTTGCTCGCTTTCACATAGCATCCGGTCTTCGTTCGGTTTTTGTTGGCCGGAAATAAATCGGCAGTAGGCCCACTGTCCGTAAACGGTAAACAAATATTTAATAATTGTACTTTCAACGTCGTCGTGCCGGTTCGGTTGGGTTCTTTCAATGGCGTTCTCTATCCCTTGCATGCAATACCATATACGAGTACTTCTGAATTGTGTCATGTGCGACGAATGTATATTTTTGGCATAAAGTTTGTATGCAAATTTATCCGTGTCATCGTGGTGCTCGCGGAGATGTATTACGCCTCCATCTTCGGAGGCCATTTCTGTTGAATCGCGAAATACGTTTCTCAAATTTTGAAAGTTGTAGATTCGCGATAATCCGTGCGCAAAGTAGTGAGACCGCATTTCTGCTCGTATCGCCCGACGAATGGTGGATGCTGGTGTCCATCCGTCGTTTAAGAGATCGGGGTGGTCTTGCCTGGCGAGCGACAGTAGGAACTGAAGATCTTGTTGGATGCTCGCGTCGACATGGTTTCGCCATTCGTTGGCCTCTATGCGATGTAGTTTTTGTTTGTCCAGCAGCAAGTTGGTCACGATGCACAACGTTGATTCGTCGAACACTCCGTGATGCTCGAAATTTTCTGACATGCGACGTTGCGACCTGGTCGCGTCTAGCGTTAAGACTTCCTCTATACGGAGGCTGTGATTCGTGCGGACGTGGTTCCACACGTACCACGCGATGTCTAACAGATTCTGCCGCATCGCGCCCGACAATTTCTTGAAATAAGCGTCGTTTTCATTGTATCCGCGAGAGATGAGGTAGGCGATCATATTGCCCGAGTCTTGCGGTCTTGCCATTTTAGCCGCGGAAGAGTACGCCTGAGAAAACGTAACTACGTGTCGGTCGGTGGGTGGTGAAACGTGCGCGTCGAAGTAACCGTACTCGCTCAAAAAGGCCGTTTTATATCTTCTAATCTTACCCATTTCAATGGAATTGGCGAATATCCTCGAGAAATCGTTTAGCTGTTTGTCGACAATTTTTACGAGCACGACTGTGCCGTCTTCGAATACAAAGGTATCCGCGCGATGAATCTGCACCACGTCGATGTGCGAGTCATCGACGTGGAACATGCGGTTGATAACCATTTGCGCTTGGTCTTTCGGTAGACGTAGGCCGTGGTCGCACATGTAAAATCTCAATGATTTCATCGCGCACGTCTCTCGCACGTCGATCGCTTGTAGTCGGTGGGTGACGAGTCGTGCGAATAGGCGGTAGTCTTGCTGAGCGACGGAGTAAACGCGATCTACGTCATACGTTAGATATTTAAAACCAGACGCAGCGGTTTGGCATTCGGTTGGAATGCGGTTCGCGGCATGTTTCAGAATGTCGATTAAACGCTGCATGCAGGTCCTCAAATGTCCCTCGTTCGCAGGCGCTAATCTTTCCACCATCGCGACATTCTCCATGTCTACGCAGAACATGGCGAAAATCGGATGCGAGTCGATCGTTCCGATCTGCGCCTCGTACCAGGTGTCGCGTGTTGTTACGGCGCTGTCATCGGAGGAGTCTGCATTCTCGAACAGAGCTCTGTTGTTCATGTATCTTGTTAACTTGACGTTTGCTACTTTTAATATCTGTCTCGGTCTCGTCGAAAACTTGCAAACGCGTTCGCAAATGTACGGCTCCAAACTGTGCGTCAGTACCAAGACGGAGTCTATATCGCTCTTAATTTGCGATTAAGCAAATTTTTTTTTATTATACCACATAAAAAAGATTATATAATAAAATATAGCATGCAATAATAAATATAAATATATATGTTTAGTCCGACTCGTCCTCCGCCCAACGACGACGTACCCGCTCGTCGTAACGACGAGCTTGTTCCTCCTCGTCCAACTCGGAGTCGGCCTCTTCTTCTTCCTGAGGATTATTCCTCATAGCTAAAAAGAAAACGATAAATTTTTAATTAAGAAAAATACATAATTAATCCAACATAGAATTACACGCTCGTATTACGTAAATTACAACGATACCTTCCTCCTCCTCCTCCTCCTCCTCTCTTTCTCGTCTCTCTCTCAAGGACTCGTACGGCTCCCACGAGCCATGGGAATCTCTGACCGAGTCGGAGTCGGAGGAACTGTCCACAGGAGGAGGACGACGACGTGGCGGGATACGCTGGATGCGCAACCAGCGGTACATAAAGTCCCGCTGGCGCTGCAGAAGTGCGGCTTCTAACGATACATTTGTTATTGAAAAAAAATATTTACAAATTATATCGACTATGAAGCACACCGAGTGTGCAACACTCACCTCCACGTTCATCCTCTTCCACGTGATCTCGCCGCTCCTCTTCCTCCTCCTCACCCTCCTCCTCCTCCGATTGCAGGTCACGCGCGATCTCTCTCAGGCGATCGAGGTCGACGACGATGTTTCCCAAATCTTCGTCGGGCACATCGTCGTCGTCGAACTCGGGCGTTGGAGGGAAGTCCTCCTCTCGCAATTCTTCCTCCTCTACAGGTATTCTTGCAACACCCATTTTAAAGCAATTTCACACATATCAATATTGTTATATTAGAAGAAATTCTAGAAATTTCATTTGCATATACGGCGCTCCTAAAGCCATCCTTACGGACCAAGGAACTAATTTTCTCTCTGGTCTCATACGAAATTTAGCTAAAATGTTTAATATACAACACTTTAAAACTACCGCCTATCATCCTCAATCTAACGGTTCTCTTGAAAGATCACATCATGTACTGACAGAATATCTTAAAATTCAGGTCCAGAAAGAGAGAGACTGGGATAGTCATATTAACATGGCAATGTTTTCTTATAACACTAGTGTTCATGAAGGAATTAAATACCCACCATTTGAGTTAATCTTCGGTAGAATAGCCCGATTACCCTTCGCTCACCCACCTGTCGAAGGAAATCTAGAGACTACCTATCGAGATTATCTGACTGATTTATTTAACAGAATACATGACACACAAGAAGACGCACGCAAAAACCTCATAAACTCTAAAGAACGAAGTAAACATTATTACGATCGAAAAGTTAACGAACAAAATTTTCAAGTAGGATCACGTGTATTTTTACTAAAGGAACCTGCAAAAGGAAAATTCGCCGACCAATATACCGGACCCCATGAAATTATAGAAGTTCTACCGCAGTGCAACGTCAAATTATTAGTCAAAAATAAACCCAGAATTGTTCACGTTAACAAGTTAAAAATTGCACATGTTGAACCAGGATAAAATAACATGTATCATCTTTGTTTACAGATGTTGGCAGCGCCAACAAAACATTATTCCAGGGCCTAAAGCAGTTATCCTCTTTAACAGCTCTCCATCGTCTGTGACTACGAACTGCCCCGGATCAACTTCAGGTGGAAACAGTTCTCCTTTTTATCAACACTGTTTTACGGATCGCCTGACATCTTTTATTAATTAACTAATTAACAAATTTTCCATTTCTAATAAACCATCTTAATTTCTGCTTAAATGCAGCAACCGTACTAAATATTCCCACTTTATACGCATAAAAAAAACTTTAACAACAATAAATACTAACGCTATACTTACTAATTGCAAAATGTGCATCGGGAAGAATTTTAAATACAACCCACATCCCTTGTTAAAGCACTTTCCAGAACTATATGAAATAAAATGCCTACGAATATCTGGCTATCAAGCTGAAGAAAGTGACAATAGACTTTGTTTTAAATGCTATAACCGCACAACCCCAAAGGGTTATAAACATATTATTGGTCACGGAATTATAGACGGAGATATGAGCCCTGCCGACTGTCAAATCTGCAGCAGCGAAATAGCCATAGAAAAACGCTCTGTTTTACAATGTAACGATAGTAAAATATATATTAAGAGAATTTTTCGGGGAAAGGTTCCTCAGGATATATAAAGGATTAAATAATCTCTAATGAAACAAATTTTAAGAAAAAATTTTATTTAATCTTCTTACATTGTAAAAAAATACTTTGTACGTGTAAAATCCTAATAATAAAATTAAAAAAGTTTTATTTCACATTTTTTATTTTACAATTTTTCACTTATTAAATATAATTAAAATTTTTCTGTTATTACAAATATTTTTTCTAATTAAGATATATCCATAATTTATATTCTATCCTATTCTGCACTATAATATATCCTATACTTTTCAAAAATTTATATTATTTTTACAAGACAATTTTACAATTACTTATCTATTTTATTATATCTACATTTTGCTGTATAAAGTGAAAAACGCGCGAAGGTGGAAGAGAGAGAAGCGATAGTGTGGAATTATTATATTGCGTTTTTAAACAGTTAAATATCCATAGGGGAGGGAACAACGATTGTTAATAAATCTACGCTTTAATAGCACGGCGCACATATTTTTGTTTCATCACGAGTTATTATTTCGTGAAACGCTGTACGCCGAATGGCTCTGAATCGCAGATTTATTGACGTTTCCGGAGTTATTTCTTTTTCCTCGTTTTCTCCTATCTCTCTTTCCTGCTGCACACTTTCTCTTTGTATTAATAATTCCCTAATACTATTAAAATTAATTAAACGAGAATTTTCAAAGTTTAGGGTTATACCCTTCATTTTGCAAACTTCGTGCATCTGATGTGCGAATCACATACGCGTAAAATTTTGGACCGCCGGACACGAACGACTCTATATAACAATCGAGCCCAGCTTTCAAGTTCGTTAGTCATATCGCCTAAAAAATTAAATTGAAATTCTATTAAGAAATCAGCAAAAATATCTTTTTGAGAAGAATTCAAATTTTTAGAATTTTCTTCGAAAAATGTCTCAAGAAAATTAGGAACTTTCTCTTTAATAATCCGCTAACAAGGAAATTCATCTCTATTATTTTTTTTGAGATTACCAAATTGAGATTCAAAAATCTTGTCTAAGTTAATTTTTTTAAGAAAATCTATTCCTAAAATGCAATCGTCAGAAATATTAGCAACAATAATAGGAATCTCTACTTTATGTTTTCCTAATTCAATCAAAACGTTAACTTTATTTTTGACCTCAATTAATTCTCCCGTAGGATATCTAAGACAACAATTCTTTGCTTCGAAAAATTCTTTAGGTCCTTTAATAAATTTTTCACTAAGAATGGAGACATCGGTATCTATTCTAAACTGACAGATTCTTCCATCTAAATTACCCTTATAATAAAAATTATTTTTAATTTTACTTATCCTAGAACATTGTGAAATATCTGGGGCAATCACGCAATGAGTCAAACCTGCCCCACGAAGTTCGACTAGTCCTTGTTTTCCGAAAGCGATGGACATTCGGAACGGAAGTGACCCTCAGCGCCGCATTGCCAGCATTCTTTTTTAGCTTTCGGACCGTTTTTGTAAAAATTCTTATTTTTATTTTCAAATTTCTTTTTACCAAAATCTTTCTCTTCTGTTTCCTCGGTTTTTTTGTTTATTTTCAAATTTGTGGAATTTATTGAATTTATCAAATTTATTAAATTTATTATATTTGTTAAATTTATTGAATTTATTATAATTTTCTGAATTTCCATTTTGATAATTTTTATTTTGTCCTCCTCTTCGGCTCTTGTCCCTGTGCTGACCTTCAGCCTTCTCCTTTTATTCTCGCTTTCCCGTGCTACTTCGCTTCTCTCCGCTTCCTTCCTCTTCCTCTCCTCTCTGGGGGGAAGTGCTTTGGTATCGCAGCTGTCCACCAGTTGGACATCTGCTGTTTGCCTTGACCCTTTTTCTTGAGGGGCTTGCTCGTCTCTTGGTTGGTTGGCTCCTGCTATTTGGCCACCCCTCTCGTACCTTTCTTAAAGGTAGTGCACGCATTGCCTCCTACTCTGTGGTCAGAGGGGAGGCCTCTATCTTTGCAGATGGTGCAGCTTACCTGTGCACTGCATTCTTTGGACAGATGCCCCTCCACGCCGCATCTGTAGCACTGCTTGCTTCTGTCGGCGCTATTAGGGCATCTGTCCCTGACATGACCTCTTTCCATACACTTAAAACATTGGATGGGCCTGTTGTCTAGCATTTGTACGCTGACAACTGCCCATCCAATGTTTATCTTGCCCTTTTCAGCTATGATGTTGGCTGCTTTTAATGGACACTTCGCCCAAACAGTGCTAACATCATTTGGTGACATCTTTTTATCTCCTACCTTTACTTCCGTCTTGTAGCATCCGCCATCACGAGCAATGGCTTCTGCTATTTCTGAGGAGGTAATAGATTCCTCTAATCCTCTTAGTCTTATTTCGGCCATTTTAACTGGCAGATCTATTTTTACATCCTTCCTTTCGTGTAGAGTGTACTGCTCTTAAGCTGTCTGCCAATTTATCGGCGCGCAAGTTGCCGTCTTTCCCGGGAATCTCATATATGAGGGCGCCAGTGACAGCCCTCTTTATGCGCATTCCCTCAATCCCGATATTTTGTATCTGGATCTTATTGCGGGCTTCTGTCATTACTTCATCATATTTGCCCGGGGGGCAAGTGATAGTTATGGCTGCCATTCTCGGCTCCTTCCTGGTCTTTGATACCAACTTTGTTTTCTCCTTGTTGGTATTTTGACCAGCCTTAATGTTGATTACATTTTTCCCTCCTTCTTTTGGAGCATTTGACTGCTCGTTATTGTTGGGGGTTGTCTTCTTCTTCTTTCTTGCGACCTCCACCCATCTTTCTTGCGTTGCTTGCGTTGCTTGCACGCTTGGAGTGGTGGGTTGTGGGTCCGTTACTTTCTTTTTGTTGGTCTTGTCAGTAGCACTGATAAGACTACTCTTGTTTCCCTCCTTGGCTTTGGTGGTTGATTTAGCCTTATTTATGCCTGCACTTTAGCCGCGTTGGCAGGCGGGTTAAGCGTTGTAGGCTTCTTATTCTTCATCTCCTTGTCCGCTTTATTTCCTTTTCCCTCCTTTGTTGTATTATTACCGGAGGGGAGGGGAGGAAATCGTTGCTTGCCTGCTTTCTGCCTCCCTTTGCCTATTCATCATTCTGGACTCAGCATAGGTCGGCACAGGATTACCCAATCTTTTGTCCAGTAGCCTTTCCATAATGCCTTCGAGTTTGCCATCCATCTGAGTTCTCTTTCTGTTTCTTCCTCCTCCCTAGTTTTCCCTCGGGTAGTCACGAATGGTCACCCAACCCCGCTGCCCCCGCCGCAAAAGAACCCACCCCGAGACCCCGGGGAAAACACCCCCAGGAGAAAAAACCCCCGAAAGCATCCCCCCCGAGAAGACGGAACGAGAACCCCGCGGCCGAGACCGCAAAACTGCATGGAGGGAGGACAGCGCCAAAGACGCCGTGCAATGTCCTCCCCTAACGGTGCCATGCCACCGGGCGATTGAAGTCAGGGCCGCCTACCCCTACCGACTCGTGGGCGATAAACCCTCGAGGGAGCCGGGTCTCGTGTCTCTCGGCTGAGAGACTTCTCCGACGTGCGGAAAACATTCCGCACGCCGGAGAAAGTTATACGGCAATATTGCCATATTGGACGCTCTTGGCACCCATCTATCCAGCGAGATGGGTGAGCCCTCTCATCACGACAAGGTGGCGTCCAACGAGAGAGGTATAACTTAACCTTTTTTTTTTTTTTAACGTGTGGAAATGCGCGACCGCATACCCCCTCACCTCGGGGGAGGTGAGAGGGTTATGTGGGGCTGGGATCAACGCCCACCGGGACTCAAATGCGTCCCGGGGACTCCCCCGACCCGACTAAAACCACACGGTGGCCCTCTGAGCGCTTGTGCAGCGGCCCCGGAAATCGCTTTCGCATACGCCGGGGTCGCTGCACGCTGAGCTTGCGCTCCAAACCTTGATAAAAGGACCGGATTTTACCCCGGTCCTGGAAGGAAGAGAATGGGGTCACCCATTCTCTTCCCCCTCGTGAGGGCCCGCGTGCAATGGATCTCCGGAGCCCCCGCTCCAAAGATCCTGCGAGCCCTCCGCCCCCCGTATCACGGCTCCCTCCGCCCCCGGAGGGGGTTAGAATTCGGCCGTGACACGGGGGGCACCTCCCGGGAGACCCCTCGAGAGAGGGAGTATCCCTAAGCGGAAGGGAGGGGCCCGTGAACCTCGCCCCGTGGGGCGAGGATCGTGTCCCCTCCGTTCCGCTTCTCTTTTGGTTTTCTCCCGGGGATCGGGCTCCCTCCGCCCCCAAAGGGGGGTTGGGATTCGGCCACGGTCCCCGAGAGAACCTCCTCGCGAGGGGAAGAGTCGTCCCCCGGGAGGAACGACTCTCCCCCCGCCTCCGAGGCGGGATCGGGAGAACAGTGTTCCCCCGATCCCGCCTCCTTCGCACAACTCCTTCACACTATCCTCTCGCCGTGGCTGCGGCAAACCTCCTTCTCCGGACGCCAGCCCTCTTGCGACGTATCGGGTCGGCGTCCGGGTCTTCCTCTTTTTCCCTCTCCGCCGCCTCCTTCCGCGTTAAGACGTCCTCGCAGAAGGAGGCGACGGCACTCCACTTTTCTTTACTCTCCAGCATGGCCTTGACCATACTGGAGAGCTGTAAGTCCCCCCCTATTGCGTCGGTCAGGGCACGGCGCTGTTCTGCCCATGCTGGGCAGAATTCCACGGTGTGTTGCGCCGTGTCCCTGACCTCCGTGCAATGATGGCACTTCATCGTTGGCTCCCTCCGCGCCTTATCGTGCAGGTACTCACCGAAGCACCCGTGCCCGGTGAGCACCTGCACAATTCTATAAGAGAGTCCGAATTCTGTCGACAGAACCGGCTGAATTGCTTGGACAGCGCGCAGACCGGCCCTCGGTCGGAGTAGTTCGTCCGACCATCGTTCTACCGCGCGCTGTCTTGCCCGTTGTCGGGCCACTTCCGCCGCTTTCGGCGTCAGGGCCAGGCCCCGCTGGCGAAGGTCTCTCCTATGCTCGTACAACTCCTTGTACACCTCCGCCAGCAGGGTCCAAGGTATCGACCCCGACACCACGCATGCCGCTTCCACGGGGACCGTGCGATAACCGCGGACGATTCTGATGGCCAGCCTCCGCTGCAGACCTAGCAGCAGTCTTTGGCTCGGTGCCATCAGGTCGCCCGCCCACACAGGTGCCCCGTAGAGCGCCATAGATCCGATCGCCTCCATGTAGAGGCGACGGATCTTCTCCCTCGGCCCCCCGATGTTGGGCAGCAAGCAGCCAATACTATTGACCGCTGCCCTTATCCGGGGGGCTAAACGGCAGAAGTGTTCCCGCCAGTTCCATCTGCTGTCGAGCGTGAGTCCCAAATATTTCAGGTGGGACTTCACCTCGATTCGGACTCCCTCTACCTCTATATGGGACCGAGGTGATCCCCTCCTTGGACCGTTGAAGTGGATAACTTCAGTCTTTTGGAGGGCCACCTTCAATCCCAAGGCGCGGATCCGTCCAACGACGAGTGCCAGACCCACCGATGAAAGTCGGCGGGCCCCCTCCCAGTTGTCACCCCGGACAAGCACCAGCGTATCATCAGCGTAACACACTAGGTGCATGCCCGGGAGAAGTGCGCCCCGCAGCACCCAATCATATCCGAGGTTCCACAGGAGTGGTCCTAAGACCGACCCCTGCGGAACCCCCCGACTCATCCTCCTGCGATGCGGCGTTTGGTACCGCCCCGTGTACGATATCCACCTATCGCTAAGGTAGTCTCCGACCACATCCTGTATGTACTGAGGCACCCGGTGGTACCGGAGTGCCTCGCGGATGCATTCCCAGGGCAGCGTGTTAAACGCGTTTGAGATATCTAAACTCGTCCCGATCAACACGCCACCCCTTGCCGTTGCTTCATCCGAGAGGGCCTTGACGCGCATAATAGCGTCTATCGTCGATCTGCCCTCTCGGAATCCGTATTGGCATTCCGCCAAGTCGGGTCCTACCCGCGATAGATGGTCCCTGAGGCGGGCAGCTACTACCCTTTCGAATAGCTTGCCCGCCTCATCCAGTAAACAAATGGGGCGGTACGCCGCAGGTGAGTTTGCGGGGCGCCCCTCTTTCCTCAGGAGAACCAATTTCGCCTCCTTCCAAATATCGGGAAACCGTCCCGTCCTGAGGCAGCTGTCAAACAGCTGCCTCAGACGTCCCCCGAGGACGCCTAGGGCCATGGCCCAGGCCTTGCCCGGTATTCCATCCGGCCCCGGAGCTGTATTCTTAGCCCGGAGCCGCTTAACCGCTTGGACGAGCTCCTTCCCGGTGACCCTTAGGTCCTCCGTTGGTTTCGGACTATTGGACCCAAGGGTCTGTCCCCACCCTCTTCCTCCACGTCCGGAGGAAAGAGAGTGGTGACCACCTCCTCTAACACATCGGGTTGAAGACCCTCTGTGATCGGGGGTCCACCGGACTGCAATTTCTTTCTTACAATCCGGTATGGACGCCCCCACGGATCCTTATTGAGGGTCTCCAGGAGCTCGTCCCAGGCCCGGGCCTTGGCCTCCTTAATGGCACGTTGGAGGGATTTCTTCGCCTCTTTGTGTTCCCCCAACAGCTCGGCCGCCTCGTCAACCGTGTGACGCCTGCGTCGGCAGTGGGTGTACCGGTGTCTCGATCGGATGCACGTCGCGCGTAATCGCGATATCTCCTGAGACCACCAGTACACCCCCCTCTTCTTATGATTGGCCTGGCTCCTCGGCATGGCGGAATCGCAAATTTCCATCATTGCCGATCGGAACCAGGCCGCCTCCTCGTTTGCGTCGCAGGCGTCAGGCGCGGGAGGTTCTTCCCACGCCTTGGCTGCGGCGGCCGCCATTAAGGCGTCCTCGTCAAGGCGCTTAAGCGCCCATCGGGGGGACAGGGGTGTACCGCGTCTTTCCTCCCGGGGGCGTGGCTGGCGTCCTAAGGAAGGGTCAGAAACCTCCATCCTTATATTTCTATGATCCGATAGGGTCTCCGACCCCACCACCACCCGCCAGCCACTTACCATACGTGCGGCTTGAGGGAATCCCCATGTAACATCTACTATGGATCCCCCGTTGTCCCGCACGCAGGTAAACTCTGACCCTCTGTTAATGACCAGAAGGTCGAGTTGTGCCCCCCACTCTTCCAGGATCTCACCCCTTGCATTGGTCACGGGGGAACCCCACGCATCAGATTTGGCGTTTAGGTCCCCCATGACCAAGACTCGGCCTGGGAGGTGGCGGTTTATTTCATCCGCCAACCTACCCAAGTACTCCTCAAACTGGGTGAGATCCCTATTGGGAGAGTAGTACACCCCTACCACGACGGTTTTCCCCCATCTTCCTGACACAAAGCCCTCCCCTTTCCCCATTAGGGATAATGGTAAGGCTTCCCTCTCTCCTTTGCCAACAATGGCAACAGAGCCCAAGGTGTCCCCCAGCCAGTTTCCCTGCTGTGGGACCTGGTACGGCTCCGCCACTACCGCCAGGTCGATGCTCCACTCCGCCAGGTGTTGCATGAGCAGGTCTTGCGCCCTGGCCGAGTGGTTAATATTAACCTGGAGGAGGTGAGCATTGTCAAGAGGCATAATTACACCTTGCTCACCTCCTCCAGGTTAGCCTCCTTAGCAGCTCTTACTTGAGCTGGCTTCTCGGGTACTTGTTTCCCCTTATCCCCCCTTCTTCTTTTGTTTTCGGCTCCTGCTTGCTTCCGTTCCCTCCCCTTTTGGTTATTTTGGCATAGGCGCAGGCCCTCCCCCCGTACCTGTGGTCGGCCTTGCGCCCGTAATCTTTACAATACGGGCAGCAAGGCCGCTCTGTGCATCCACCCGCCTTGTGCCCAGTTTTACCACAGCGGTAACAAAGACCGCTGCGGTCTGTTTCCGCCTTGCATGTAGCGCGAGTATGACCCGCGCCCATGCACCTGAAGCACTGTAGAGGGCGGGCCTCCAGTGTTTCCACTTTTACTGTGGTCCAACCAACCATTAGTGGGCCAGCTTTCATTATCTTGCTGGCCGCTATAGTCGGAATTTGTGCCCAGCAAGAACTCAGGCCGTCCCGGGGGGACCTGGATATTTTACCAATCCTGATATCCCCCTCGAGACAGCCTCCTGCCCCGGCCAACGAGGCCAAGATGTCTTCTGCTGTCGCAGAATCATCCAGGCCGGAGATACGCATCTCCGACCTCTTTATAGGGACGGAGACCCTGATTCCCTTGGGTTCAAGGGACTTCTTCAAGGCCTCCGCCAACAATTTAGCCTTTTCGGCATTTCCCTCCCCGGTTACTTCGTATAATAAGCCCCCAGTGGCGGCCCTCTTTGGTCTGAGTGACGGAATACTGAAATCCTGTAGACGAATCTCTTTCTGGATTCCGGCCATTGCTTCGCCCAGAGACCGTTGGGTCGCCACTCCGTCCGCGTCTGTGGTCTCCATTTCGTTTCCCCCATGAGATGGCATACTAATCAGGATTGCCGCTCTCCTGGGGGGGCGAATGTTGGCCTTCGGTCGGCTGGCTTCTTTCTCAGCGGTTCCGCCAGTCTCCTTTGCCGCTTTACCGCTCTTCACTGCTGCTCCCCGGTTCGCTGCTGCTACTATCAATGGAGCTTTCGCCTCCTTCTTGATAGACTGAGGATTCTCGATGTTCTTCCCCTTCTTCTTCTTATTCCTCTTCTTCCTCGTCTCCGCCACCGTCCACTCCTGCTCCTCTTTCTTGTCATGAGGAGTAGAGAGTATTTTGACGTCAGTGCAGACCTCCTGGATTGAAATAATCTTCGGTTTCTGCACTGCCGTCTTGCCCACTTTTTGCCCGCTCCTCGGTGGAACGGAATTCTGTGAAGGCTGTGAAGGTTGTGAAGGCTTTGTCTTCAGTACCCTCTTCTCCTTGGGCTCGTCCCCGGATTTTGCAGCCGCTGCTGCGGCATATGTTTTTGAGGTTTTCGCCCCTGCCGGTGCTGCCTTATTGGCAGAAGTTCCCACCGGAGGTCGAAAGCTCCTTTCCGGTGGAAGCCTCTCCTCGATCGCCGCGAATCTTGCATTAATCATCTCGCCTACCTGCTTGATGATGGAGGCCTCCATATTGCCTATTGCTGATTCGCTTTCCTGTTGAGAGGATCTGGGTGCAACGCCCTTGTCATTGTTCTTCCCCTTCAGTTGGAAGTTGACGAGAGACGTGTCCTCCTTAGTGGCCGAAGTGTCCCCTCCTTTTCCGGAGGTAACGAATTCCTCCCTCAGGTTTCTGATTTCCACCCGAAATCCCTGTACCGTCCGTTTCATGGAGGCAATTTCCGCTTTAAGTTGGCATTGTATCTTCTTTGATCTTGTTGAGGATTTTATCTAAAGGACAACATTAAATTTATGGTTTTATTTCCTATCGGATTAAGATCTTGTTCAACCTGATGCATCATCTTGAATGTTTTTGCAAATTCATTGCATTGAACCATAAAACTTGACAACTCTTTCATTATTTCTGAATCACACTCCTTATTAGGTTTGTTATTCATTCTATGATTTACAGCTTCTTCTGTATCTAAAAAGTAAAGCTGTGCAAATCGCGGAGCTTGCCCATCCGCTGGGCGCATTGCTGTTGAAGTTAAATGATGATATTGCCCATGAATCTTTAAGCAATAAGGAGCATTGTTCACAACATTCAATGGATTTCTATTTCCCGGCGCACCCATTGAAGCCATAGCTAAAGCGCTGTTATATGAACGAATATTATTTAAGAAATTTTTTGAAGCAAAATCATTTCCAATGTATAATTTTTTTATAAAATCAGGACAATTTATTGGCTTTAATTTAAGCTTGCCTTTTTGACAACAATATGTGAATTTTCCATCTTTAGATTTTTCACATGCAAAGTTTAATGATTTGCAAAATTGGCATTCTACATTCATTTGCCCAAGTGTATGAACTGGTACATTTATTTCATCGTCCTTGGCAATTAACGCAATGTGATAATTTAATTGTCTAGCTTTGTGCCTTCCCTGAGCATGTCTCTGGGCATCACTTTCGAGTCGCTTAGTCTTTTTGTCATTATTTTCATCATTCCTTTGCTGAGCATGTCTCTGAGCATCAGCTTCGAGTCTTTGAAACCTTGTGTCATTATTTTCATCGGCCCTCTGCTGAGCATGTCTCTGAGCATCAGCTTCGAGTCGTTGAAACCTTTCTTCCGAACTCTCAATTTTTCGCCTTTGTCGTGAGCACCTACCATCGCGACTCACTATATACAAATTTTCGCGTTTTCTCTTTTGAGGCATAATTATCTGCGTCGTACCGTATATACGTAGATATATTACATTAAATATTATATAACAATACGTAATTTTAATATATATTTAATAAATAATTTAAATTATCTTATGAAGCTTATAAAGCAATAATATAGTTCAAATTTAATGTGATTTAATATAAATAAATAACTGATTGATTAATCCTAAGTTAAATGATTGATATAGATTATATAAAAATCTGTCAATGAATATGTGAATATGTGGGTGGGTGCGTGGGTGGGTGAGTGGGTGGGCAAAAGTTAAAAAAAACAACATAGTAACCATCCCCGAAAAATTTGCGAAATTTTGGTACCAATTTCGTGAAAATCGGTCAATAAATGCGTGAATGCGTGGGTGGGTGTGCGTGGGTGGGTAGAAACTAAAAAAAACCACATTAGTAGCAATCCCCGAAAAATTTGCAACACTTTGGTACCAATTTCGAGAAAATCGGTCCATAAATGTGAAAGTAATTCGCGGTCAGACAGACAGACGGACGGAACTTATATACAATATAGATATTACTAATAATAAAAAGATTAAAATAATGATATTAAAATTAATAGAAATAAGAATATAAATTTATAATTGTTTTTAAATTATATATTTTATTTTATTTTTATTAATTTTATATGTAGATATTAATTTAAAAACAATGTTTAAAAAATATTCATATAGATATGCAATAGCTAGATTAGCGATATACAATAGCTAGTAAATTATTCACACAGATGTAAAATAGTTAGATTAGTAAATGTTATAATTATTAAAAATTTATTAAAATTTAAATAAATAATTTTTTTGTCAAAAATTTATTATTTTTTACTATTTACCATTTTTAAATTCCATAATTTCTTTATCCATTTCGCTTTGTCCAGTTGTTTCTTCGATTGTAATACTTTTCATTTCATCTCCATTATTTTCATTTATTATTGCATTTTCACTTTCATTGGATTTATTTATTAATAAATAATCAAGATGAGGTAAAAATTTTGGTACCAATTTCTATAAAATCGGTCAACAAATATATGAGTTGATGGATGGGTGCATGGGTGGGTGGGCATTTGGGTGGGTGAGCAAAACTTAAAAAAACCACATAATAGCCATCCTCGAAAAATTTGGAAAATTTTCTTAACAATTTCTATAAAATCAGTAAATATATTTTTGAATGCGTGGGTAGATGCGTGGGTGGGTTGATCGTAGTATAAAAATTTTAAAAAAACAGTAGTCAGCCCCAAAAATTTTTAAAAAATTTAATATCAATTTTGATAAAATCGGTCAACAAATATATGAATTGATGGATTGCTGCGTGGGTGGATGAGTGGGGATATAAAACTTAAAAAAAAACCACAAAGGTACTTATATATATATATATATAGATTATATAAAAATCTGTCAATGAACATGTGAATACACCAATTTTGAGAAAATCTGTCAACAAATATATGAATTGATGAATTGCTGCGTGGGTGGATGAGTAGGGATATAAAACTTAAAAAAAAACCACAAAGGTACTTTATATATAGATTATATAAAAATCTGTCAATGAATATGTGAATACGTGGATGGGTGCGTGGGTGGGTGAGTGGGTGGGCAAAAGTTAAAAAAATATGCGATGTATTTTTGCAACGCGAAGGCCGTGACGCGTACATTGCTGCAGGTTGCGGTAGTGTATGTAGTGCAAAACGGTAGGTCAGTGTGCGTGTCGTGAAGATGTCGTGGATATTCTAAATCTACCTCGAGGATGTAGCCTGTGGGTGAATCGAGCGCGATATATGATGTGTCGAAATTAGATACATCGTCGACCCATTGAAAATCAGCATAAGGCAATGGTTGACACATTGCCCATCCATATAAATTATTTACATCGAAATACATTAGATACGAAGATGGTTTCAATGAATCGTACGACTGCATGTACTTGTTATTAGCGTGTGCATATCTGTTTGAACATTGACTCAGACCGCCGCGTATACCCCGTTCGATAAACATTACCATATCAACGTCTGTAAGTAATTCGAACGTAATTTTTGTATGCTTTAACATGGCGTCCCACGTATACCCGGGGAGAGTATAATAATACGCGGGGTCGAGCCCATAACTCACGATACATTTATCCCGGAAATTTTCAAAAATGTCAGCTAATAACAAGACATCAGTTTTTAAATATAAGTCGCTATATTCGCCCAGCGTTTGAATGGAGAACCGCTCCCATACGTTTTCGGCGTGCGCGTAATCGCTCTCGGATACTGTGTCGCCGGTCAAGGATCTGTAGAATGATTCGCGGGGCGGTAAACACGTATCTTGCAACCTTTCAAAACAGTTGATATATTCGTATGGAAAGACGCCCTTCCGTGTTAATAGATTGAAATTTTCGGTTGATAAATTTTGAAATTCCGAATGTAAAATTTTGAGTTTTTCTTTACTTAGAAATGATGCCAACTTGTCGAGACTAGTATTGAGAAATTTATATAAATCGATAAAATCATAATTTTATGCAAGCTTTCCAATCTTTGTCATCGTTGGTACTATTGACAGTTTTTGTAAATGATATATATTTTTCCTTAGTTATTGGAAGTAAATCGATTCCCCCTTCGAAAGCTGTAGCTATTTCCTTAATTATGAAATGTGAGTCGTAACCGGATAAATTATGAAATACTATTGGAATACAAAAAGAGTTTTTATAATTTAAGTTGCAATTTGAGTGTGCTGGATCTCTGTACCGCCCGGTCAGCTGGCAATGATCGCGTACGCGTGTATCGTCATCTTGCGTGAATGGTTTCTCACACATATGACAATGTGTCGCGCTATGAAATTTTTCCCACTCGTCTGATGTTAAATTTACCATGAGGACGTTAGTTGCCAAAATATTCTTTACGCGTATCGCTAAATTTTGTAGTTGTTTGGAAAACCACGCAACGCAATCTACACTACGACGAGAATAAAATGCAATAAAGTAATAGTAACAATCAAACCGGCGATAAACTGCAGGGACTGCATAGAAGAATATCTATACGTTGACCAGACATACTAGGCCGAAGGTTGGGGTCAAGCTGTGATCCCCAGAGGGATAGAAGAGCAATAAAAGGAAGGGACCTGCTACTTGACACCAGAGAACTGACATTTACTACTGACGAAAATCAGGCAGATAAAAACGTGCCTAGTTCTTTTCTTTTTCTTTATATATAACATATATATATTTTCTTATATATATATATATGTTATGTATCCCTCTATTTTCATTAGAATTTTTATACGATAGAAAAAGGGCTCCACACCTGCGTTACATGTATTAGCGGTAATAAATTTAAATAAATAAGTACAATTAAAAATAAGCTATGAGTAAAGAATAAAACGACACAAGAAGGACGAAAGAACAAAGGAAGGGGTTTTGGAGGTCGCCTTGTCTTTCCTCCTTCTCTACACAATTAAGAAGACAATTAATAATTCAAGGTAATACATTTAATAAAATAAAAATTAAATGTGAGCCCTTCCAATCAACAAGTCGTGATTCCTCCGAAAGAAAAGAATCGGATTATTCCATATAATTCTCTTTGCAAATGTCGTGTTTTACACCCCAACATTTATCTAAGGCGGGGGGTGTTACGTCCTGTGGACTCCACGATTCTTTTCTTTCAAAGAATGCAAGGCGATGATTGAAAAATCACAGGCGTGGGAATAAGACTATGATTTGGCAGGCGAAGCAGCTGACCGAAGACGGTTAATCGTAAAAATAAAAATAAAAAAAAGGGAGAGATACATACCAGATGTAACTCGCGGTGTCTGAAATTCTCGCTTTGACTAGTTGACAACTCGCGCTTGAAAAGCAATAAAAATCTTTCTTTTAAAGGAAAATTTTACTTTAAAAGGTAATAAAAACTTTTTAGAAGGAAATCTCCACTTGAAAATCAATAAAAATTTAGAAGAAAACTTCCACTTGAAAACGAATAAAATTTTACCAGACTAACAACGATAACCGAATCCAAACAAATGCCGCCTGACAGATCACCGAGATAATCTCGAGAGGATAATAAAAATATAAACCTCAACAAATTCTCCATTGGTCAAAACCTAGGGCCCTAAACAAAAGCCCTGACCAATCCCGATAAACTTTTAAAGTCAAGAGACGCATCCGGGACTGAAAGGGCGTCATTGAAAAATTTCTTATTCGTCAGGAAATGTTAACAAACTAACGGGAAGGAGGAGCAAAAAGGTTTATATACCCGCGATATCCCTCGAGAGGTGAGATTTTTGTCCGAACTTTCGAGCGCAGTTTGCCGTGTATAAGCTATCCGAGATCGTATCTAGACTCTTCGGACTTTTATACTTTCAATTTCGAAATCCGCTTTCAACTCAAATTTCGACGTTCGTTAGAGTGCAAGTGAAGAAAAAAGACATAGTGGAAGTCCGGACGACCACACAACCAGACTAGAACCCTGCAGCAATTATTAACAACGCACTCTACTAACAGTAAGTCAAGACACACATATATGTATATAACAAGGGAAAAAGATAAAGTACAATTTTCACCCCGTATCAAAATAATTCTTGGATTTAAGATAAAGCCATTTTCTTTATCTCCTTTTGCGCAAGTGCTATCATATCCAACCCTAAACCTTCTTCTCCCTCTCTATTTCATCCCGAAAAATCACTCAGGATTTCCCGTGATAACGGCGAAATCCGTGATTTCACCCATCTCCAAAAAATCACTCAGGATTTCCCGTGATAACGGCGAGATTCGTGATTACCGTTTCCCATACCTTTCCCCTACTCAACATTATCCAGTCTCTCTCTCTCTCTCTCTCTCTCTCTCTCTCTCTCTCTCTCTCTCTCTCACCCTCCCTCTCCTCGTCTCAATCATTCTCCCTCCCCCTCGCCACTTAATATAGAGTGTGACGAAGGTTGCACTTGCCAAGATGCAGTAGAAATCCCCTTCATTTATAACGAGGCCTATTCCTTTTTAAGGAGACACATCGGGCAAATTCCATTCCAACGCGAAGACGAATGTTATAGATGGCTCCTTTCTAATTTCCCTATACTAGAGCTCCCACTCCCAGAAGGTGTTTACACCTGCGGGCCAGACGTTCCCGATGAAGAGCAGTTCATGAGAATTGTAGCGGGAAGTCTCCCCGGCGCCCTCATCCCTATGTTTACCCCTATCCATCCCAAGCCCATCGGATTCCCCGTCGATATCCTCCGCGCTTTCCTTTTCCCTTCCACCGTCGAAATTACCGAACTTTCATAACCTAGCATTCTCTCTCACACGCACAAACATGGACACAAAATTATACATCTATTAGCATTTAGATTATTGTAACCACCAATTGGGACTCTAAAATTTAAACAATAACTTTTACCCCTTTCTGCCCCGATTGAAGACCTCCGTACTAATGTATCACCCGCGACCCATACACATACACTCACTCTTCATTAGCAACTAAGTCCGTCGATTATATTATTATGTATATAAATTCTTTCGTCTCTATATTAGGAATAAATTTATAAATTTCAACACAAATGATTTTCATTTATTAATAACCCGTTCCCACTCATTCCCGTAAATTAAGATCGCACAAGGTCCCATCTTGCGTAAAAGAGATTAAATTCTCTTGCCAAAAAGGGACCACCGAGCGAACGGCCCTTTAAATAGAGTAACAGCGACCCTTGCGGTCGTTGACCTATTTGGGCCCAGACGTTCGTTCGGGTCGAACAGACGGATAGTCTGCCGTCGTTCGAAAAGATAAATTTAGTTACGTCCTTCCTTTCGACTCTTTCTTCCTTGAGTCTGGACGTAACACCATATATAACTTATATATTACGTTTTTATATTATATATATATTGCGTTTTTAATTAAATATACGTACCGATCGCAGATATATTTTCTGTCATTGTTTTTGCTCAATTGCGAGCTCACGAGCCGGGAGAGATTCTTGATCCATGCGAAATGTCCAATGTTGTTGCTGTCTTCCACGTACAGCAAGTTGACGTGTCTGTCTTTCTTCTGCTCACTGAGACGTATCGAGACAATGTTCTTTTCTTCGATGCTGTACACATTTATCGAAATGTTGTTTGATAGTTCAAACTTTTTAATTTGATTCACAGTCACTGGAAACTCAATGTCTTGGAGATTCAGCACTGTTGTGTAATGCGGATATGAAGATTCCCGTTCCACATTTCTTTCTGCGGGGTATAGAGCTGCGACCACCGCCCATGCAAAACATGCATTGTCTTTTGATTGCACATTAACCACTGCTCTTTTGTTCATTATTTCTCGCGGTAATTTAATGTGGCATCCCGCACGCATTGCATTATACTTGTTTATATTTACAATTAAATTGATTATTCGCGACAATGCCCAACCACTATCGCGTTCTTGAAACTCTTCTAGCGATGCTAGTGTGGGATCGATAACGCGGCGTTTGTACCAATCATGTAAATCGGAGGTGCGAAAGATTTCAAAGTTTTTCGTATTAATACTTTTATTAGCACGCTTATCGCCCGACATGAACTCGCCATTAAATATAGTGTTCACTTTCACACTAGTGTGTTTTTGCAACACTTTTTGCACGTGTCTGATCACAATGTCTTTGGCCTCCTCTAGAAATTGACGAGGTTCAATGTGATTGCTGTTTATCACCGCACCAGTCAAGATGCGGCTCTCGAACGCCGTATCAATCTCTCGCCATATGAGTCCGATGTCTCGCGAACTGCTTCCGGCATCTGCATGTACAAAACGTCCGCGTACCGAATTCTTCAACCCTTCTAGACGCGCGATTTGGGAGACAAGCGATTGTCGAACTCCGATCGGTAATCGTGGTCGTTTTATTTTATTCGACTTTGTTCTTCTAGTGATTCGATGTATTCGTCACATTGCTGCTCCCACACAATATATTCTTCCACCGAATTCACCCTTGTGGCTTGCTCCAACAAACTTGCTTCCAATTGTGCCATATTTGAGATGCTCTTGCTGAACCTCTGACAAATATACTGACAGAGTATGCCTCCTTACCAGCATTTTTATTTGATCACTGACACTTGAAAAACTCGAGTATGTTGCATTTTGCACATTTGACCTTGACAATAATTCTAATATTTCATTAAGGATGATGTCATAGCAGCCGTGCATCGGCGCTTGAAAATTTTGAAAATTAGGATCAGGATGAACGGCGGATCTCGGAAACTTGATCCACTGGCTTCTACGACCTAGGTTTGCCTAGTTTTCATGATTTCAACGTACCGCATGCACGAACTATGAAGATAGGATTCAGATGAACGGCGGACCTCAGAAACTCGATTTGCTGGCTTCTACGACCTAGGTTTGCCTAGTTTTCATGATATCAACGTGCCGCATGCACTTTTGATGAAGATAGGATCAGGATAAATGGCAGATCTCGGAAATTCAAGATGTTGGCTTCTGCGACCTAGGTTTGGTATATTTTTATCTGTAGGGGTACAAACATAACAAAAAGCAGTACAAACGTCTGCAGACGATTACAAAACAACATTCGTTTACAGAATTAAAATATCTTTAAAAATGACACTATTAGCTGTAACATCAATTTTTAAAACTCGGTGTATTTACACCTGTAGGGGTACAAACGGAAAGCGGTACAAACGTCTGCAGGCAATTACAAAACAGCACCCGAATACAAAATTGAAATATCCCAAAAATGACATTATTAGCTCTAATATCAATTTTGAACATTCGATATATTTACACCTGTAAGGGTACAAACAAAACGGAAAGCAATACAAACGTCTACAGACGATAACAAAACAGCACATGTTTACAGAATTAAAATTTCTTAAAAAATGACACTATTAGCTGTAACATCAATTAACAAAATACGGTATATTTACACCTATAAAGGTACAAACAAAACGGATAGCGGTACAAACGTCTGCAGGCAATTACAAAACAGCACCCATAAACAAAATTGAAATATCCCAAAAATGACATTATTAGCTCTAATATCAATTTTGAACATTCGATATATTTACACCTGTAAGAGTACAAACAAAACAGAAAGCAATACAAACGTGTACAGACGATAACAAAACAGCACATGTTTACAGAATTAAAATTTCTTAAAAAATGACACTATTAGCTGTAACATCAATTAACAAAATACGGTATATTTACACCTATAAAGGTACAAACAAAACGGATAGCGGTACAAACGTCTGCAGGCAATTACAAAACAGCACCCATAAACAAAATTGAAATATCCCAAAAATGACATTATTAGCTCTAATATCAATTTTGAACATTCGATATATTTACACCTGTAAGAGTACAAACAAAACAGAAAGCAATACAAACATCTACAGACGATAACAAAACAGCACCCGTTTACAGAATTAAAATATCTTAAAAAATGACACTATTAGCTGTAACATCAATTTTTAAAACTCGGTGTATTTACACCTGTAGGAGTACAAACAAAACGGATAGCGGTACAAACGTCTGCAGGCAATTACAAAACAGCACCCGTATGCAGAATTGAAATATCCCAAAAATGACAAAATTAGCTTTAACATCAATTTTGAACATTCGGTATATTTACACCTGTAAGGGTACAAACAAAACGGAAAGCAATACAAACGTCTGCAGACGGTAACAAAACACTTGTTTACAGAATTAAAATTTCTTAAAAAATGACACTATTAGCTGTAACATCAATTAACAAAATTCGGTATATTTACGCCTATAAAAGTACAAACAAAACGGATAGCGGTACAAACGTCTGCAGGCAATTACAAAACAGCATCCGTATACAAAATTGAAATATCCCAAAAATGACATTCTATTGGGATCCATAGATGACAATGTCGTCTAAGTAAACCAGGCATCTGAGTCCTTGTATCCCTGTGAGTACTGAGTTCATTAACCGTTGAAACGTTGCTGGTGCATTTTTTAGTCCATACGGCATTCTGTTAAACTCGTAATGTCCATAAGGGGTTGAGAAAACTGTTTTTCCTTTATCCTGTTCCGCCATTGGTATTTGATGGTATCCGGACGCTAGATCCAAGATGGTGAAATATTTGGCATTCCCCAGTTGGTCGAGTATATCCGTGATAATTGGCAGAGGAAATGAATCGCCTATTGTTAGATTATTTAATCTCCTAAAGTCTACGACTACCCTTAATTTTGATTTTCCGGATGCGTCTGCTTTTTTCGGTACTATTAATAATGGCGCGTTCCATTGGCTAACGCTAGTTTTAATAATACCGTTTTAATAATACTTCTAACATTTCTTTTATTTGTTTATTTACTTCCGCCTTGTGCTTCTCCGGCAGGCGATATGGTCGTACATTGACCGGTGCTGAGTCGGCACGCGTGGTTATCTCATGTTCCCCGGTCGCGGTGCAACTCAGTGGTTCTCCGCTTAAGAGGAATAAGTCGCTATAATCTTCGCATATCCTATGAATTGCCTGTCGTTCTTCTGAATTGAGATGCTCTGTTCAAAGTAACTGTCATAATTCCCTGTTCCTTTTGCTTGAATATTTCGGGATTTCGGTTTGTACGAAGTTTATTTCGCGCGTTGTTTCCTCATTTACATAGTCTATTGTGATTAACGGTATTTGTAACTCGATAATTTCATCGGTTGTATTTATTATGCTAATCGGACATTCAAAGTTTTTTGGTTCGACAAGGCATCGCCCTATATATACGCCGGGTAGGGTTTCTTCAGGTCTCACTATCCCTGTACTATTTTTATTTGTTGCGGCTCGGACGATCGTTTCACTACGCGGTTGCAATTTAATTTTATCGTGTGCTTGTAGATGTAAAACAGCGTTTCCTATCGTAAGTTCCCGCTTCTCAAAAGTGCACTTGACTCCCTGCTTTCGCAAAAAATCTATTCCGAGGATTCCTTCGTATCCCATGGGGAAATCGTTTTTCACTACGTATATTGCATGTTTTATTTTTCGATCGCCTATTTTAATGGTCGCATTTATTTTGCCTAATGTCTGTGCTTTGTGTCCTGTTACCGATAAGAGTTATTTTATCTTGATAGATTAGCGTATCATCTTTCAAATGGTTAACTTTTATTAATGATATTGTTGCGCCTGTATCGAATTAGTAGCAAATTAGTTAAATTGCCTTTTTTTTTACGCTGTGGAAACCATCATGGTACCCTCGCCCTCCGGGTAGAGGACGAGGGTTATGTGAGACTCCTTGTTTCCCTTGGCCGGTCCACTGGTGGATCGGTCAGGGGGCCCAAGACCTACCGCACTAAAACCACAGCGTGTGCCTGCGCTGGCGCTTACGGTGATGGCGGGGAACCAGCAATTGCATCACTTCCCGCCATCATCTGGCCCTACCTGTCCCGGGAGAGCATCTTCCCCGAGAGGAAGATACTCTCCCCCGTCATCGTGCGGATCCTACCCGGTTGCGACGCAGAGGGGCACAACCTCCACGCCGCGCCCTCCCAAAAAGTTTGGGGGGCGGGGTCACGGCTCGAGTTTTCCCGTTCGAACCGCCACCCCCCGCCCCCGGAACGAGGCCCCCTCTCTCTCCCAAGAGGGAAAAGAGATTCGGCCAGCGCACCGGGAGCCCTACTTCTGGGAATTCCCCCCAGAAGGGGGGAAAACCCGTCCGCAGGCAGTGGTGCCTTAGAGCGCCGGTGAGAGGGCCCCCGTCTGCCGCGTCCCTACCCGGGGAGGACCACGTGCAATGGCGGTGTGGTCGCCCCCGGGCCGCGGTTCCCTCCCTATTGGGATTCGACCATCGACCCTCCCCTGGGGGAGGAACTCGGCATGGGCGGGGGCAGACGCCGCCCGACTCCCGACCGCAGGGCTTACGCCGTGCGGCCGTCAGCCGGGCGGCACCCGCCCCGCCCTCCTCCTTGGACTGCTCCATGCTAACGTGCCTCCTCCTTCACAACCGGGCGAGGGGGGCACCGCGCCCCTCGCCCAACCTCCCGTCTTCTACTCTGCCCCCTCCGGGGGGCGTCTTCTTCTCCTGCGACGGGGGGGTCCGCCTCCGCGTCCCCGCCTCGGCGGGCCGCTCCCGCCACCTCCCCATCTACCACGGGCACCTACTCTCCCTCGCGCCCTCCCGGCCATTGACCCCCCGGGCCCGACCCGCCCCTGGCCCCCACCGCGGCGATTTCTTCGCCCAGGCAGCCAAGAGGGGTCGTCCCTCTCCTCTCGGGATTCAGGGGTGAGAGGGAGTCTCCCCCTTCTTCCCCGCCTCTCCCGCTCTCTTTCGGCCTCCTCCTTCTGCGTCATAACTTTGAAGCAGAAGGAGACCGCCTCCCACGCTTCCTCGACCATCGCTGCTGAGATGGTCGGGAGCGCCAGATCCTCCCCGATAATTTGGACGAGGACACGGCGCTCCTCTGCCCACGCCGGACAGAATTCCAGCGTGTGCTGCGCCGTGTCCCTGTCCCCGTCACAATGATAGCACTGCGTGGTGCGCTCTTTCCCTATCTTACACAGATACTCGCCGAAACAACCATGTCCGGCGAATATCTGTGTAAGGTGGTACGACATCCGTCCGTGAGGTCTATCCACCCACTCTTTCATTATAGGCCTCACGGCTCCGACGACTCTCTCTCCCGAGTTGGATGGGGGGATGTTCTCCAGCAGGAAGACTCGTCGGTGCCCTGGAATCGACAATTGGTGCAGATGTACTGGATGTGTGGATTTAGATTGGCGGCTAGTTCAACGACCTGCGGCGGGAGCCTACGGTAGAACGAGAATTCGTCGGAATCCTAAGTTCGACGTCGGAGCACGGAGATAACTTGTGCGGATGTGCGACGGGATCCAGAATCGCGGATTGTTCGGTAACCTGTGGCAGGAGCCCAGGGTAGAACAGGGATATTCGCTGGAGTCATGAAGTCGACATCGGAGCACAGAATTTTGGATTAACAATGGATGTCCCTTGTTATCGATTGTCGGGGCGACAATCTTGACGGAGGGGGGCAGTGTTACGTCCCTGGTCTTTCATCCCCTGAATATCATCCCTTGAGTGTCATCGTGGAGCTTCATCGTTAAGGGGGTTGTGTATTGACAACCGCCCTGTCATTGTTTTTCGGCTCCATGACAGATTTGGTCTGGCTGTCGCATCGAGCGGACGCATATGGATCAAACGAGCTTTCTTGCATTGTACATGCAAATAATATTGTATCTCGTCGCTTTCGTGTATTGGGTCGTTTTATTAAAGGTCATTGCTTCCTTACGAGAGTGGATTCATTTCGCGCGCGAGTGAGTGCGTGAGTGAGTATGATATTTTTGCGAGAACCGCAAAAGCCGTCCCGAGGACGTAACAATATATATATATATATAACGAAGTAGGAGGAGCTGAACTGTATGTGGTTGTGCTTCACCGGGAAGGGCGAGGTCGGGGCCCTTTAAAAAAAATTTTTTTACAGTCACATTTCACAATTCATTTCTTGGAATATTTTTTACACGTGACACATTTTTGGTATGTAGAAAAAATAGCGTAGTTTAGAAAATTTTGGAATTGAAGCCGTAATATTTAAAAATATAAAATAATGATCATTATATAATATTCAATATTTTATTAATTATTCATATTACTGTCATTATAATAATGAATATAATATAATTATAGCATATCATTAAATATATATGCGTCTACTACAAGTTGAAAACAAATATATAATATAATATAATTCAGAAATAGTATATATCGCTAGTGGTAAATATAAATTGGTAGACTTAAATTCGACGTAACTAGCAAAAGTTTATTCAATTATGTTCACAACGTTTCGACCATTTGGTTGTGGTCCTTATCAAGTGAAAAACACTATAACAAAGGATTGACAAGTAATTTTTACATTTAAAACGCATATAAAAAATAAAATAAAACTGAAATTACAAAAGAACTTACTTAATTAATAAACGATGTGGTGGTTAAATTATAAATATATAAATCTAAATCATCTAAGTAATAAAATGTAAATAGAGACAATCACAGAAAACACGTCTCATAGCTGTGATGATCAGTCAACAACTAAATTAACAGTCAAAAAGATGTTTATACGACCTTTATAATTTTATCATAAATATTTGTCAGATTTTCTGTGTCTTGTTGCAAATTAATTGTATTGTCATGCTTCTTAATCAAAAACATTTCAGCAATCTCTCTCTTTCTTATATGTTTTTCGTTATGCAAGATGATCGGTGATGTCCAGTTGAATTCGTGTCCAAATTCACATTTATGTTTACTAATTGCGGAGTGATTAGTCACATGCAATTTTATGTTATTAAAATGTTCTTTAACTCTCGTGCATAAATGCCTCTTTGTTTGGCCAATATAAGACGCATCACAATCCTTGCAATCAATCTTATAAACTACATTAGTTCGAACCTCGTTACTTAATTTGTCTTTTCCGCGCTTGATTAACGTATTTAATTTCTTAGGTAGGCTGTAGACGACATTTATGTTCACTTTTTTAAGTGAACGTTTAATATCATCACTAACACCTTCAACGTATGGAAGCGGAATAACACGTGCTTTTTTTTGATGCAAGTTAGAACCAACATTATTAACAGATTCAAGAAAACAATCGTTGCCGTCATTTTTTAAAAAGTTGATTCTTCTATTTACATATTTATTGATAAGGTGTTTAGGAAAACTATTATTGATTAAAATATTTTTGACAATCTCAATATTAGCCCGGTGAAATTGATCATCAGATAGTAAAATTGCGTGGTCTATTAAATTATAGATAGTATTAATTTTATATTTGATTGGGTGACCCGAAAAAAAGTTTATGTATCTGCCTGAACATGTAGGTTTCCTATACCAATTAGTTATAAGTTTATTCCCTCTACGAAAGACTGTGGAGTTTAAAAAGTTGATAGAAGAATCAATTTCAACTTCGTGAGTGAAATTCAAGCGCTCATGATAGTTATTAAACGTTGTTAAAATTTCATTAATTTTGAAACCTGGTAAAATAACAAAAATGTCGTCCACGTATCTGTAAAAAATCCGAACTTTAAAACTTAATGAACTTAAACAATTTGTCTCTAAATCGTCCATTACTAAATCAGCTAAAATAGGTGATAGTGGGGACCCCATAGGACTGCCATAAATCTGTTCGTAAAATTGTCCATTAAATTGAAAACTGGTTGAGCTCAATATCATTTCAACCGCATATAAGAACTGTTGCAGGTCTAATTTAGTTGCTTCACCAATATCACTCCAGCGGTTTTTGATAGCAGTGAACACTAATTCTCTAGGAATATTGGTAAACAAAGAACTGACATCAAGCGAGATCATTGTATCATCATCATTGATAGTTATATTTTTGATGTTTTTTACAAAGGTCCACCCGTCTTTTACATAGGAATTTGGTTTTTTAACAGAATTAAGTAATATGTTGTGAATGTAACTAGAAATGTTGTATAGTGGACTGCCCAATGATGACACAATGATTCGTAATGGATAACCAATCTTGTGGATTTTTGGAAGTCCATAGCAACGCGGTAAATTCCCGTTGGTACAGTTCAAATACTTATATGTGGAGTCATCAATGTTGTCGTTTTTTAGCCAAGACTTAATTAGTGTATTTATTTTGTTAGTCAGTTTCTTAATAGGATTTTTATTTAATTTTTTATATGTAGAGGAATCGTGCAACAAGAGTTCCATATTTTGCAAGTATTCATTCCTATTCATAACAACAGTAGTCTGACCTTTGTCAGCTTTTGTGACAATTAAGTCTTTATTATTTTGTAAATATTTATTAGATAAAGAAAATGCATTATGGATAAATCTATCAAGATAACTTATATGTTTCTTTTTCGATAAAAATTTTTGTAATTTTTGAATTGGCTATAGCGATTCTAGTGGTCTCCAATGAATCTGCCGGGACGCACTGAAAATTAGACTCAAAATTCTTTACGACTTCAAGAGTGTAATTGAGTCGATCCTTCTTATCAGACGATTGTAACGGTAAAGCAAAACCGTCACCCAAGCTCAAAAATCCGGAAACAATCTCGGGAATCTCCTTTGAACTAATATTTAGTAACCATTTCGAACTATCTTTATTTTCAAACGGGTTCGAACCAATGTGTTGTTTCTGTTTAAGATTATTGAATTTTTCAATAATATTACTTTTTGTTCTGAAGTTAAAAATATTTAATCTTTGATTATTAAATTGAAAAAATTGAGCAACTAAATCATGAGGTAATAATTCAAACAATCGTTTCTCAATCTCGTCAATCTTTACACGTAAAAAGTTTGAATTAATATTTGAATCTCTAATCTCTAAATTTAATAATCTGCGTTGATTATCTTTAATAATGTTTTTAAATTTACGTTTCGCATAATTACTGTGAAATAAAAAGTTAATCCTTAAATTCTTGATGTGTGGGGGAAGAAAGTCGTATCTTCGGCATCGAAGTAGGAATTTTAGTTGATGGTTAGATGTGTAAAACTTCTTCTTATAGTTGATCCATGATTTAAAGAGACAGGTAGTGTCCTTATTATAGTGTTCCGTAAGATGTTTGAAAAAGCCATCAATGCGTATAGGCTCCATATCTCAGTCCAGGAGCAAATTAAATAATTCAGAAATAGTATATATCGCTAGTGGTAAATATAAATTGGTAGACTTAAATTCGACGTAACTAGCAAAAGTTTATTCAATTATGTTCACAACGTTTCGACCATTTGGTTGTGGTCCTTATCAAGTGAAAAACACTATAACAAAGGATTGACAAGTAATTTTTACATTTAAAACGCATATAAAAAATAAAATAAAACTGAAATTACAAAAGAACTTACTTAATTAATAAACGATGTGGTGGTTAAATTATAAATATATAAATCTAAATCATCTAAGTAATAAAATGTAAATAGAGACAATCACAGAAAACACGTCTCATAGCTGTGATGATCAGTCAACAACTAAATTAACAGTCAAAAAGATGTTTATACGACCTTTATAATTTTATCATAAATATTTGTCAGATTTTCTGTGTCTTGTTGCAAATTAATTGTATTGTCATGCTTCTTAATCAAAAACATTTCAGCAATCTCTCTCTTTCTTATATGTTTTTCGTTATGCAAGATGATCGGTGATGTCCAGTTGAATTGTCGTGTCCAAATTCACATTTATGTTTACTAGTTGCGGAGTGATTAGTCACATGCAATTTTATGTTATTAAAATGTTCTTTAACTCTCGTGCATAAATGCCTCTTTGTTTGTCCTCTACAGCCTACCTAAGAAATTAAATACGTTAATCAAGCGCGGAAAAGACAAATTAAGTAACGAGGTTCGAACTAATGTAGTTTATAAGATTGATTGCAAGGATTGTGATGCGTCTTATATTGACCAGTACGATTTGAAAGCGCATAGATGCAGCGGTGAAAAAAGTTTAGTGGTTACTTTTTTGTATTAGAAGTGTTAGTGGTATAATAGTGAATAAAAGAAATAATGGAAAACATCGAGCAGAACGAACGCGACCTGTTGGAGCGGTCCCATCAAATCATCACCTTGGGCGAATATTTTGAATGGGCGCTGCGCTGCGAGGACTTTATCAAACTGCTCGAAGAACGCAGTCGTGTCAAGCGTCCGCGACTCTCCATTGGATATAGACAATCTTTGGTTGCTAGAATCGCGTGACTCGAGGGTGCAAAGACTCGATTGCAGAGACCGTTTATACCCAGTGGTGGTAATTACAGTGGCGATAATAACACAGGAAGACTCGTTTGGCGAGAGATCGATACCGCGTTCGAAAATCGGATACTGACAGGTGCGGTGATTAACGCAGACTATATCGAACCGCGACAATTTTTGGAAGACGCTAGACTACTAGCGTCTTCCAAAAATTGTCGCGGTTCGATATAGTCTGCGTTAATCACCGCACCTGTCAGTATCCGATTTTCGAACGCGGTATCGATAACACTAGTAGTACTCGAGCAAGTGCAAGTTATAAAAATACACAACTGTGCAAAAGTAAATACCGTGTTCAACGGTGAGTTTGTGACAGGTGATAAGCGCTCCAACAAAAGCATTAACACGCGAAATTATGAACTCTTTCGCACGTCCGATTTACACGAGTGGTATGAGCGGCATGTCATCGAATCCACATTGGCGTCTCTCGAAGAGTTTCAGGAACGTGATAGCGGATGGGCATTGTCACGAATCCTTGATCTTACGGTCAACGTCAACAAGTGCAATCCTATGCGCGCGGGGTGTTATCTAAACTTACCGCGAGAAATTATGACGAAGAGAGCAGTGGTGAACGTGCGATCAACGGAAAATGCATGTTTCGCGTGGTCAGTGGTGGCCGTTCTGTACCCCGCCGAAAGAAATGTGACACGGGAATCTTCATATCCCCATTACACGACAGCGGTTAAATCTTCAGGACATTGAGTTTCCGATGACGTTAAACCAAATTAAAAAGTTTGAACTGGCAAATAACATCTCAATCAACGTCTACGGCATTGAGAGGAAGAAGGAATTATCTATTCTTCCGATACAGCTCACCGATCGGAAGAGAGAAAAACATGTAAATATGTTGTATGTGGAGGAGGACGACAGCGTTGGGCATTTCGCGTATATAAAAAATCTATCCCGGCTTGTCAGCACGCAACTGAGCAAACACAATGGTCAAAAATATATCTGCGATCGGTATGTATATTTATTGCAAACTATATAATAATTGTAAATAAAATTGTAAATAAAATTGTAATTTTTTTCTTTCACAGATGCTTGTACTTCTTTAATTTGAGCGAAAAATTGGAGGCTCACATTGCGGACTGTCGAGAAATGAACGACTGTGCTATCCGATTACCAAGCGATAAAGACAAGTGGCTCGACTTCGACAACTACAACAGAAAGGAGCGATTTCCCTTCGTGGTGTACGCCGACTTGGAGTGTGTGCTGAAGAAGACGCCGGAACATGCGTCATACTCCCAACATCACGAGGTATTTAGCGTTGGGTATTACGTGCAATGTTCGTACGACAACTCGTTATCCGCGTATAATTCTCGCCGTAGTATCGATTGCGTTTCATGGTTCGCCGAAGAACTTAAAAATTTAGCGCATCGCGTAAAGGGTATTTTGTCTGATAATGTCCACATGACAAAATTAACGCAAGATGAATGGGAAAAATTTCATAGCGTCACGCAATGTCACATTTGCGAAAAACCGTTTGCGCCGGATGATATACGCGTACGCGATCATTGTCATCTGACCGGGCGATACAGGGGTCCCGCGCACTCAAACTGTAATCTAAACTACAAAGACTCTTATGTCATTCCTGTAGTTTTCCATAATCTATCCGGCTATGACGCACATTTTATCATAAAAGAAATAGCTACCGCGTATGAAGGACGCGTAGATGTGCTTCCAATAACAAAAGAAAAATACATTTCATTTACGAAGACTGTCAATAGTACCGACGACGATAAAGATCGGAAAGCTTGCATGAAATTACGATTCATCGATTCATACAAATTTCTCAATGCTAGTCTTGACAAATTGGCATCTTTTTTGAATAAGGATAAGTTAAAAATTTTGCGTTCCAATTTTTCCGCATTATCCGCTAACAATTTTGAATTATTAACGCGAAAAGGTGTCTTTCCGTACGAGTACATTGACTGCGTGGACAAGCTGCAAGACACGCGTTTACCACCACACGAATCGTTTTACAGTTCTTTAACCGGTGACACTGTATCCGAGAGCGACTACGCACACGCCGTCAACGTGTGGCAGCAGTTCTCCATTCAAACCTTGGGTGAATACAGTGATCTGTACTTAAAAACTGATGTCTTGTTGTTGGCAGATATATTTGAAAACTTTCGCGACACTTGCATCGCGAGTTACGGACTCGACCCTACGTATTATTATACTCTTCCTGGGTATACATGGGACGCCATGTTAAAACATACATGCGTAAATTTCGAACTGCTTACCGATATCGATATGGTTATGTTTATTGAACGGGGTATACGCGGCGGTCTAAGTCAATGTTCAGGAAGATACGCGCATGCTAATAACAAGTACATGCAATCGTATGATCCGTCGAAACCATCATCATATTTAATGTATTTAGATGTAAATAATTTGTATGGATGGGCAATGTGTCAACCACTGCCTTATGCCGATTTTCGATGGGTCGACGATGTATCTAACTTTGACATCTCGTCAATAGCGCTCGATTCACCTACAGGCTATATCCTCGAAGTAGATTTAGAATATCCGCAACATCTTCACGACATGCACACTGACCTACCGTTTTGCCCGACACGTGACAAACCGCCCGGCAAGCAGGAAGATAAGCTTCTCGCAACGCTATATGATAAGAAGCGTTACGTCATACACTACCGCAACCTGCAGCAGTGCACGCGTCACGGCCTTCGCGTTACAAAAATACATCGCGTATTACAATTCACTCAATCCGCATGGCTCCGCGATTACATTGAACTAAATACAAAATTTAGAACACAAGCGAAAAATGATTTTGAGAAAAATTTGTACAAATTGATGAACAACGCGGTATTTGGCAAAACGATGGAAAATGTGCGTAATCATGTAGATGTAAAATTATTGACAAAGTGGGACGGACGATACGGAGCAGAGGCGATGATAGCGAAACCAAATTTCCATAGCAGGATCGTCTTTTCAGAAAATTTAATTGCCGTAGAATTACGTAAACCATTGTTCACAACATTCAATGGATTTCTATTTCCCGGCGCACCCATTGAAGCCATAGCTAAAGCGCTGTTATATGAACGAATATTATTCTTAAAATTTTTTGATTTATAATCATTTCCATTATATAATTTTTTAAGAAAATCAGGACAATTTATTGGCTTTAATTGAAGCTTGCCTTTTTGACAACAATATATAAATTTTCCATCTTTAGATTTTTCACATGCAAAGTTTAACGATTTGCAAAATTGGCATTCTACATTCATTTGGCCAAGTGTATAAACTGGCACATTTATTTCATGGTCCTTGGCAATTAGCGCAATGTAATGATTTAATTGTTTAGCTTTTTGTCTTCCTTGAGCATGTCTCTGGGCATCAGCTTCAAGTTGTTGAGACCTTGCGTCATCATTTTCGTCGGCCCTCTGCTGAGCATGTCTCTGGGCATCAGCTTCGAGTCGTTGAGACTTTGCGTCATCATTTTCGTAGGTCCTTTGCTGAGCATGTCTCTGAGCATCAGCTTCGAGTCGTTGAGACAAAACTTGACAACTCTTTCATTATTTCTGAATCACACTCCTTATTAGCTTTGTTATTCATTCTATGATTTACAGCTTCTTCTGTATCTAAAAAGTAAAGCTGTGCAAATCGCGGAGCTTGCCCATCCGCTGGGCGCATTGCTGTTGAAGTTAAATGATGATTGCCCATGAATCTTTAAGCAATAAGGAGCATTGTTCACAACATCCAATGGATTTCTATTTCCCGGCGCACCCATTGAAGCCATAGCTAAAGCGCTGTTATATGAACGAATATTATTCATAAAATTTTTTGATTTATAATCATTTCCATTATATAATTTTTTAAGAAAATCAGGACATATTATTGGCTTTAATTGAAGCTTGCCTTTTTGACAACAATATATAAATTTTCCATCTTTAGATTTTTCACATGCATTGTGTTTCTTCAATAGCCGTTCCTGACCCGTTCTTGAGCCGTTCGTAGCCGTTCCTGACCCGTTCTTGAGCCGTTCCTGACCGGTTCGTAGCCGTTCCTGACCCGTTCGTAGCCGTTCCTGACCCGTTCTTGAGCCGTTCTTGAGCCGTTCTTGTGTTATTAGATTTAGAGCCCAGGGTTATTCATACTATTATGAATTTTCCATATTCAAAGGTAGTACGCATCTGGAATATGTATGTACATTTATGATTATGCATATATATGAATATGTATGTACATTTATGTTTATGCATATATATGAATATGTATGTACATTTATGTTTATGCATATGTAACGTCCCGTCATTTTCGCAAAACCATATTTTTGCGCACTACTGTTTTTCCTGCGCCAATACTTAAAATTTAAGGATAATTAATGATTTTCCTCTTTACATATAATTGTTTAGACTAAAATCAAGCATTTATATTATTAATTACTAACCATACCAAATCTAGGGTCTCCAGTTATCTAGTTCTAACTAGCCGCTACCAGGAACTAGCGATCCGACCAATCAAACGTCATCCGAGACCCCTGAGCGTATACTTCAACTAACCAGTTATTATTAAATGAAACTAACCCTTAGCAATAAGAATATATTTTAATCATGACTAACCCACTTATATATGAATATTCAATATTAATTAAACAATATAATAATATTATTTATGGAATCAGAAACATAATAACTTGTCGAACTTTACTTAACAATTTAAGACTTATAGTAATGAGTTTTAGAAGTATTTTAATCACTGACAGAATTATTATGAGGAAGGTTCCATAAATCCTTATCTTGCGATGCATTGTAACGACAAGCCTGCGACAAGCATTCGATGAATTACTAAAAGTGTTCAAACACTTAATATTTTAAGATTTCATCCGCAATTATATTTACGAAGCCTTATTTCAGTCATTAAATGATTTCGATAACGAACCCAAGATTATTAAGATTTATTGAGTAAATTATTAAATGAAGAGACTTATAAATAAGGCCCAAGTGGATATAATTAAAGAGAATATTTTATTATAGAATTAAGTCAAACGAGAACAAGAAAGTCTCGATATTACGTTATGGAATCATAATTCTATAATTTAGAAATAACTTAATCTTACCCTATTGCATTAAACTCAAGTTTTATTATAAATTATCAATCATTAAGAATTCCAATTAATAACATAAAATAAATTATATAAGAAATGATTCCATAAACGTACAAATGAATATTTGGCGAACTACAAGAAACTTTAACATGTATCTATGCGCAGACCCCTCTAAAATCAGCTCACAATCAGCAAGTAATTAAGTGCCGATCGTAGGTGACAAGCCGCTTCCGTCCGTTATCTCCCTCGCGTTATCGGATGCTAGCGTTCAAACCACAAAAGAATAATAAATTAGACACTTCTTGGAATCGTCGCTCCTCATCTCAAGCTCACCGCCTAACTTCGATATCCGGTCCAGATTATCTAAAACTCGTAAATTGATAGTTGACACCTAGAGCGTTCGCTCCTGCGGGTCACCGTATCATGACCTCTTAGTACAATTTATTGTGACATATTCCAAGAAAACGTCTTTCTTAGAAATCCCCACCAAAAGGGAATTGCACACGACACTCAGATTTTTCTCGATTTGATGGGTATATAAACCCTTAATTCTCACCGTAACTCGGCGGCATACCATCATTATCATCTCACCGTAACTCTACGGCATCTCATTATCGAGATCCCACCGTAGCTCTACAGTACATCATTTCTGTAGCCTTACGATACTCTGTATAAAGTCACGCGTTTGCCGTCAACTGCGTCGACATACCCAATTTGTTAGTCGCGCATAGAATTATAAAGTAAAAGTTAAATAAAGAACTCTTGTGCTTCAAAACTCGAATACGTTGATTTTGCCAAACATCCCGCGACCGAGGTCCTAGAGAAGGGAAAAAGGCGAACGAGCGTATTACGATCCACTGCCTGAAGTTCACAGTCTATCACAAGGTAAGTACTTATAATTACCCAGACTATTTAACACGCCAATTTTAATTCTAAGTTACTATAGACTGACAATTCTCTTTCAATCACTACCTTCTCCTAAAACAAATAAACGAAATTCACTGTTAAGCATTGCATGCAGCTAACAGTTTCCCGTTGTCAATCAATATTTATCAAATCAGAATCCAACTACCTTTTCATAATTATTCAAGGTATCAATATCAGAATTTAGCAACATTAACGTAGAAACAATACTCCTGGTATCACTCGGACGTCGTCCAAACCGCATTTTACCTCTAGCCGTTGGACGTACCTTTCGTAGGTCCAGACGACTCTCTACCATTTCCCCTACTTCCCGTCGTTGTCGAGGCATTCATCATACTTGCCCGACGACAAACCTCCCATCAACACCCTGCGTATCTCCATCGTCGACGAGGCATTCATCATACTTGCCCGAAGACATTCTCCGTACCCCCAGACCTTCCTTTTGAATTCATATTTAAACCCAAATGAATAGACGTATCGGATATTGATATCTCACTCCCTCTAGTTCCCCTTCATGTTATCTCACGATAATCCTTATCTAACTCATTATTAACCCTTCATTCTGACCATATGACTCCTTGTAGATGAGCAACCCGAGAAACAGAAAAGCACGTCGGATAAAAAGGAATCATCGAGCCGGCTTGAAAACTCGCGAAACACGCGCTGCATCGACCTTACGCTGGTTTAAGCGTAAGGCATATAGAAATAAGCCGCGTGTCATATCGTGTGAAGTAGTATCATTTTCTCCCGATACATTGCGTCGCTTAAAGATCTCATCTTCCCAAACTAATACTCCACGAAGCTTAACAAACGAGCACGAAATAACGCCTGTAATAAACTTACCGTCAGGCTTAGATTCATACTCTCCAGAATTAATATTATTCTCTGAATGGTGTCAGAACATACGCTATTTAAAAGAAAATCACACTGCAGATAACCATCAAGAAGAATCTCAATCTAACGATTTAATCTCTCAACTAAAAACTCAACTCCCCGAGAATTCTTTAGAAATAGATGAGTACGACAACTATCTAAATTATTGATGTACGTACACTTAATCATATGTGCATTAAATATATTATTCTCATCATTACCTCTACCAATTAATTCAAATGCTACCCAGATCTACTGAATTAGACGTCCAAGGATTAACAAACGATGATGCAAATTCAATTATAAATATAATTATCGGGCTACTAACTGACGTTTTAGAAGGAACTATTGATATCGATCAACTCATAGTCTGCTTAGATAATCTTCATATCCCTGGTGCTCAAATAAGCGTCGAATTCACAGACGATTAAATAAATATCAAATTCATTTTATTAATTAGCCCCTGAATTATTATTATCCAGATGAATAAACAACTTCAAGGCTTAATTTGCAATACAATTTACCAATTAATACTCAATTTGATCTATGAATATTTGAATGGTAAAATAACTTTCGATCAAGTCATAACTATTTTAAACGACATCGAAGATATCGCTAATAGACTCGATACTCCCAACTAGTAAATAATACCCCACTCCTGTGACCTACAACATTCCCTAGATCCGTAACTTCGGTCCTAGCTCTCGGCGTCCCAGAGGTATAGCCGGTGTAAGCAGGTTGCCTCACAAAAATAGAGAGCGCCCGTTTTCTCACTAGCCTAGGCATAGAGAGAGAAGGGAGATCACCCAGACGTGACAATCCAAAAAACTTTGGTGGCAGCGGTGGGATTGCCTAAAGGACTGATAAGGATCCTCCTGTGTAAAGGTCTCAAGAATTAATCCTCTTTCGCGTTAAAATTCTAAAAATTTAAATCGAAAGTGAATAACGAGTGTAACTTGAAATTTGATCAAATTGTCGCTGACAAGTGTGGCAACAATTATCGCTGTCGCTGACGAAGAGGGTGGCAACAGACGATTACGATTGAATTTTCAATTATATTCAATTCCTTTCCTAAATGATTATCTTGATTTGAGATTTGACTTAGTTGTCGCTGACGAAGTGTGGCAACAACACCAACTGTCGCTGACGAAGAGTGTGGCAACAGTTGAGAAATAAGTTAAAATTTCAAATACATTTTATTTTCCCTCATGCCCAGGAAAGGCGGGCGTCGAGTTCAAATTAAAAGGATTAATTTCCAGATCAAAGAAACCATCTCCTCTTTCCAAAATCCCCTTCTCTTATTTACCAAATTATACAATTTAACTAATAATACAAACGACCCCGAACCACTATCTAACGAAAATAAGAGTATCGATTACAACCCAACGCCAATAGAATTCGAATGCAAATATCCTGATTACAAAACAATTGAACGTACAGATCCCCGTCGCAAAATCTATAAAATTCGACATCTATTCGGTCCCGATTAAGCGACCGAACACTGTAACTAATCTTATTAATATATTTTCTTTCAGCCTCTTATTTCTCTCTAAGGTAAGTGCGCCATGCCGACTACACGATCGCAAAGTTCTAATCCTCCCTCCGAGGCTGAGGAAGGTGTATCACGATCCGAACTTGAAATTTTTAGTCAAATGTTAACAGAAAAAGAAAAATCACTCAAAGAACAACACAAATTACTGCAGGAAAAGACAGACGAATTTAAAGCACTATTACGAGAAATCGAAACAAAAAAATCAGACGAGCAGCATGACTCAATATTAACTACCTTAGTTGAGCAAATCTCTCACCTTAGTGCTTTACCCAGACAAGTAGAGATTTTAAACCAACGTATTAATAATAGTCTGACTTCTGATGCATCCAATCAAAGAAGAGCTCATTTTGATTACCTCCCTTCAGAAAACACTCATGCGACTAGTCCCGTCGACATACCTTCTCCGATCCGTTTTAAAGACGTAGTCGATTCTATCCCTAAATACGACGGACACAAAATGTCTGTTTTTCAATTTAGTAAAATCTGCGAACGTGCCCGCGAATTAATACCACAATATCACGAACATTACTTAGTGCAACTTATAATTAATAAATTACAAGGACATGCTTACTCCGCAGTAGAAGGAAGAGAATATAACTCTGTTTTTTCATTAACAAAACAGTTAAAAGCTATTTTCGGTCCAAATAAATCTGTAGATCAGTATCGCGGTGAACTCGCAAACATCTATATGAAACCTAACGAAGATATTTTCGATTATATAGCCAGAGTAAAAGAATTACGTGCAGCTATAATCGACGGAGAAAGCGACTGTTACGGAGATATCGACGAATCCACCAAAGATACCATCGACCGTAGTGTTAGTACTAGTTTCGTTAACGGTCTCCCTACTGATTTGTTGATTAGAGTTAAATTAGAAGGAGCCTTCTCACTCGACCACGTCCTCGAGACTGCTATAAAATTATCAAAAACTCTAGAAGCAGAAAATGCGCGCAAACGGGCTACGTCCATGCATAGAGCTAACATTCCTCCTCGCGCTGATTTCTCGAATAGATCCGGACCATTGCAACAAACAATAACTCATGATCCACAACAATCCTCTCTATCAAAATCATCACGAAATAATATCCCCTTTATAAAACCTCTTATCCCAGGACAACCCGGACCTAATTACCCTACCGAGAAAATCTGTCGCTACTGTAAAAACCCCGGACATCTTATTGACGAATGTCGCAAGCTCGCGTACAGACGCTCCCTCGGAAATAATTCTTCCCCTCCTCACCCTTCTACCAGTAACAATAATCAGGGAAACGCCCAGAGCGTTCCGGTAACAATTGGCGCCCGCCGGAACGATGCTCAACCGGGACGCCCTTCTCTTCTCCAACGCGCACCAGTTACTACAGTGCGACCTCTAAGCCCGACTCATACCTTATCACCAGTATTGGAAGAATAGAAGAAAAAGCAAAACCCCATAGCTTACCCACTGTTGTCCTTTCATCCCCAGACCTTCAGGGAGACTGCCTCTTCATGGTCGATTCAGGCTCTGGAGTAAATCTCATAAAACGACACTGTCTTGATCGAAAAATAAAAATTCGCGAAGAAGATGTCCTAGCTCTTCAGGGACTATCTTCAGAAGTGATGCCGACTTTAGGCTCCGTTGTTATAAATTTTCTTGGTCTCCCTACCTGTTTTCATATAATTCCCGATACCGTCACTTTTCCTCAGGATGGAATTTTAGGAAACACCTTTTTGAAAACACGCGCCGCTACTATCGATTATAAAAATCGATGCTTACATTACGACGATATTAGAATTCCATTCTCAGAGGCAAGTTTTCTCCGCGTCGGACCGCGATCCGTCTCGCCCTTTTTCATTAATATCACTAACCCAGATAAATCATACGGATATATACCTCGCTTCGTGTATAACAAAGATGTATATCTCGGAGAAGCTATAGTCTCTAATATTAACGGTAAAGCTTACCTACCCATTATTAATACCTCTGACCGTGCTTATCACGTAGAGGTCCCTTCTGCCGAATTAGAAGATTTTGACTTTGCGGATACGTCTGGATCCACGATCCCAGACGGTGTCGTCAAAACCCGAGGGAATGAGACGACCGATGGTCCTTCTTCTGAATGCAATGAAAAGGTTAGATACGAAAATATCACTGCAACCTTAGGGCACCCAGTGATTCATAATGATCAATTAGATTTTGAAGACAATTCTACCCAAGTCGTTGCAACCCGAGGGCTCGTAACGAGGCTTCTCCTTTATATATTAATAACCCTTCATATCTCGAAGAAGTTCGCAATGACGAAGCTTCTTGCGATCGCACATCTGCTACCATGCAGCTTCTACGATTAGAACATTTAAACTCCGAGGAGTTCAATAATGTCAAATCATTAATTCATAATCATGCCGACAGATTTCATCTTCCTGACGATAATCTCGGAGCTACTAACGCCACTCAGCATTTCATACCCACTACTAATGAGATCCCTATCCATACGAAACAATATCGATTTCCTCCTGTCCACAAAGACGAGATCAATAAACAAGTTAATGAATTATTATCCAATAATTTAATCGAATATTCTACATCCCCTTATAATTCCCCCGTGTGGATAGTACCCAAAAAATCAGATTCGCAGGGAAATAAAAGATGGCGAATGGTCATCGACTATCGCGGTCTCAATGAAAAAACCATAGGAGATGCATACCCTCTCCCAAATATAACTGATATTTTAGATCAATTAGGATCCGCTAAATATTTCTCTGTTCTCGATCTAGCCTCCGGTTTCCATCAAATCCCCATGGCTCCTAAAGATGCCCCTAAAACCGCATTTTCAACTCCATACGGTCATTATCAATTTAAAAGAATGCCTTTCGGTCTAAAAAATGCTCCAGCGACTTTTCAAAGATTAATGGATAACGTTCTTTCTGGATTACAGGGTAATGAATTATTCGTATATATGGACGACATAGTTATTTACGCCAGATCTCTAGAAGAGCATGAAATTAAATTTAATAAATTGATGCAAAGATTAAGAAACGCGAATTTAAAATTACAACCCGATAAATGCGAATTTCTACATCACGAAGTAGCGTACCTCGGTCATATTATCGGAGATGACGGAGTCAGGCCCGATCCAAAGAAAATAGCATCTATAGTTAGATTTCCCCCTCCGAAAAATGAAAAACACATAAAACAATTTCTAGGATTAGCTGGATACTATAGACGATTTATCCCTCAATTTTCCAAGGTCGCTAAACCACTCACAGACCTACTAAAGAAAAATAATACGTTTAATTGGCAACAAAAGCAAATAGAGGCTTTCGACATTCTAAAACGCTCTTTATGCTCTGAACCTATACTTCAATATCCCGATTTCACTCAACCTTTCATTTTAACAACCGACGCATCCGGATATGCTGTCGGAGGAGTACTCAGTCAAGGGCAAATCGGAAAAGATTTACCTATCGCTTATACCTCCCGCGTGTTAAATAACGCCGAACAAAGTTATTCTACTATCGAAAAAGAATGCTTAGCCATAGTTTATTGCGTCAATCATTTTCGACCTTATTTATACGGAAAGAAATTCACTATTATTACTGATCATAAACCCCTCGTATGGTTACATTCTATTAAGGACCCTTCCTCCAGATTATGGAAATGGAGAACAAAATTGGCTGAATACGAATACGAAATACAATATAAGAAAGGGAGTTTAAATAATAATGCAGATGCTCTATCCAGAAATCCACCTATTAATCTCGCCATTCCTCTATTCGTAAATCACGAGTATGATGAACCTCCAAACGAATCATTAGTCGAACCTGTTTCTAGTAACCCTAATATTTATTGCGAAGTTATTAAGACTCCTCCACCTAATCCACATCCTCAGGAACCTGACGTAATAGTAGAAGAATATTCCAGTGACGACGACAGCAGCGAAGACGGCGACAATAAACGAAGAACAGTTATTGACCTACGCGAAGGAGATCACATATATGAAGAAGTACTCCAACTCGCAGAACCACGGGAAACAGATTTAATTCTAGTAACCGAAAGCCGCGACTGTTTATTAAGACAAAAAGACGATCACGTAATTTTTATTCAAATGGATGGAACTCCTTATGATAACGGCGCTAAAGAATATCAACAAGCAAATTTACTACCTGTATATGAGAACCTCACGTTTGAAAGAGTAAATGTACAAACAGTTAAATCAAAAACATTAATATCCATTCCTATAAGATTAAATAATCGTTCGCGCTTAGAACAACAAACGTTAAAAAATTGTATGCGTTCCCTTTTAGATGCCGTAACCGAACTACGTTTAGCTTCCTTTAGTATCAGTAAAACTGATCGTTTCGACGATATACCATGGCGGTACGTGATTAGTCAAATTCAAGAATTTTTGAGAGAATTACCCATCCACATTACAGTCTGCGAAAACTTAGTTCGAATTCCCCCTGCCGAAGAACGCGAAACGCTCATTATCGAGAATCATTCCTCCGCTCACGGTGGTCATAAAGGAGTAACTAAAACTTATAACCGATTAAGACCTTATTATCATTGGAACACTATGAAAAAAGATATACAGCATCTTATTCAGAGGTGTCGTCAATGTCAGTTAAAGAAATTAACACGTGTAAAAACAAGACAACCCATGGTAATTACAGATACACCTAGGGCCGCATTCGACAAAGTAGCTCTCGATATAGTAGGTCCTCTCCCTATAACAAATTCTGGAAATCAATATATATTAACTATGCAAGATTTATTGACTAAATATTCTGTAGCCGTTCCTTTAAGAGAAGCTAATTCTTTATCCATTGCTATTGCGCTCACTAGAAATTTCATTTGCATATACGGCGCTCCTAAAGCCATCCTTACGGACCAAGGAACTAATTTTCTCTCTGGTCTCATACGAAATTTAGCTAAAATGTTTAATATACAACACTTTAAAACTACCGCCTATCATCCTCAATCTAACGGTTCTCTTGAAAGATCACATCATGTACTGACAGAATATCTTAAAATTCAGGTCCAGAAAGAGAGAGACTGGGATAGTCATATTAACATGGCAATGTTTTCTTATAACACTAGTGTTCATGAAGGAACTAAATACCCACCATTTGAATTAATCTTCGGTAGAATAGCCCGATTACCCTCCGCTCACCCACCTGTCGAAGGAAATCTAGAGACTACCTATCGAGATTATCTGACTGATTTATTTAACAGAATACATGACACACAAGAAGACGCACGCAAAAACCTCATAAACTCTAAAGAACGAAGTAAACATTATTACGATCGAAAAGTTAACGAACAAAATTTTCAAGTAGGATCACGTGTATTTTTACTAAAGGAACCTGCAAAAGGAAAATTCGCCGACCAATATACCGGACCCCATGAAATTATAGAAGTTCTACCGCAGTGCAACGTCAAATTATTAGTCAAAAATAAACCCAGAATTGTTCACGTTAACAAGTTAAAAATTGCACATGTTGAACCAGGATAAAATAACATGTATCATCTTTGTTTACAGATGTTGGCAGCGCCAACGAAACATTATTCCAGGACCTAAAGCAGTTATCCTCTTTAACAGCTCTCCATCGTCTGTGACTACGAACTGCCCCTAAGGCCCCGGATCAACTTCAGGTGGAAACAGTTCTCCTTTTTATCAACACTGTTTTACGGATCACCTGACATCTTTTATTAATTAATTAATTAACAAATTTTCCATTTCTAATAAACCATCTTAATTACTGCTTAAATGCAGCAACCGTACTAAATATTTCTACTTTATACGCATAAAAAAAAAACCTTAACAACAATAAATACTAACGCTATACTTACTAATTGCAAAATGTGCATCGGGAAGAATTTTAAATACAACCCACATCCCTTGTTAAAGCATTTTCCAGAACTATATGAAATAAAATGCCTACGAATATCTGGCTACCAAGCTGAAGAAAGTGGCAATAGACTTTGTATTAAATGCTATAACCGCACAACCCCAAAGGGTTATAAACATATAATTGGTCATGGAGTTATAGACGGAGATATGAGCCCTGCCGACTGTCAAATCTGCAGCAGCGAAATAGCCATAGAAAAACGCTCTGTTTTACAATGTAACGATTGCTTTATCGCTTATATAGAATTCATGAACGCCTTTAAAACATACTATTCTAACAAAATCGCACTTCTAGTTCTGGACACTGCTACCCTGGATGTTCTTTACCTCTCGGTGTACGATAACAACACTGGCTTCGAAATTGAATTGAGAACCCCAACCTAATAACCAAATAATCTATTTACTAAAACAAAATCTATTTTCTAACATTTACATACTCCTATGTAACCTATATTATAACCTTGATGAGTTATCTAGTCATAACTAAGACAATTCTATAAACGGTCTCTAGCTTAACATTTATTAACTAAATAAATCACTAATCTATAACAAAGTGTAGAATAAATTATATCTTTATTATAACCTTATAAATACTTAAGTCCAAGGCAAATGCAATTCCGCGTAATTAACTAAAATTAGGAGATACAGTAACTAGTTATACTACATTTCGTTAAACGTACAGTCTAAAACGTAATATGAAAATTATACGCAGCATTTAATCATTATTAGTGTTCAAATTTATAGAGATAATACATATATATATATTAAATGATAATATATCGTTAAAATTATATAAAATATACATTCTATATTACTACTTTTAACTCTAAGTATTTTAATACTTAATGAAGACATTGAACGAAAACATTTTGGAAAATATACTATACTTTAAGTAACTTTAAAATGTCCTATCTATTTAATCCTAATACGATAAAGTGTCCTATCTATTTAATCTTATATATATAAAATGATAAAATGTCTCTTTATAGCTTCCTTCGATCTTACTACTATAATTATTCTGGCGAAACAATTACATTACGACAAATAACTAGTCTTAAGCAAATATGGCTGACAAATATCTGATTTATTTAATCTTGATCGTAGATAATAAAGTGCTCGTCCTATTTAATAAATAAAAAAAAATAATAAAAAAAAAAATAAAAAAAAAAAAAACAAAATATATATATACGATAATTAATACGATAATAATATAACAAAGTGCATTCTTAGCTTCTTACGAATCATATATATATGGATTTAAATCATAAGAATATATATATATTTTAATTAATGAATCTTAATCATAAACAATAAAATGCTTCTACGGTGTTTCCTCTAATCTTACGAGTATATAAAGTACTTATGAAGGCAGTATGAAATAAAATAACGCAGTTTCTCGATAAGCATAATTTTAATAATTACGTAAAATACATACGATAATAATTATTATAAAAGAACTATTAAAAATATATACGAACATTTGCGATCACGCGCGCGCTCTTCAGAATAACCTGAATCGATGACGCTATCAAGGCAGTTCTGAAACAATGCACAAAAATAATGTAATGTCAAGCAATGAGATAAACCCAAGGCAAAACAAAGTAAAAGAAAGCTTACTTACCTAATTCTTATAGAATCCCGCTTGGCGTAAAACTTCTTCACGGTACTCCGCGTTTTCAAAATCATCGTACCCCGCGTCCTCACACCTCCTCACCGGCGCCGTGAAATCGATCATTCTCTGTACCCTTCTTTCAGCACGTAGTCTACTCATCTTCACTACGTTCTTCCACAAGCATACCCTCCACGGTGGTCCACAATCCCAGTCGTCCTCTAACAAACAAATAAAGGTTACATACATCGAATTATCAATTATATATTAACAAACCGCGTCATAAAAAAAAAAAATTTTAAAGAACTTACTGAGCATCTCATCGGTGATCAGAAATCTCTCTCTGAACAATCTCTCCTCCTCGCTCCATTCCTCGAATAATTTATTCAGGGAGAAAATATCATCCCCTTCCTCCTCCAGGAAAGCCTCCCAGCGCCGTCTCTCTTCGGCTCTCACTCGCCGATCTTCGCGATCCTTCTTCGTGTATTGATACACAGAAAGAATAACGTCGGGCTGAGAAAGAAAACCCTTAATTATTATATTTCCCTATCTCGATCGCCCCGTTCCAAATTATTAAGCAAATATCAAATATCATTAATATCAGAGGTAATAGCATTAATAATAAAACAGACTCATACACATTCATGAATAACTACTTACGTTCTCCTTATCAAACTCCATCACCAGAATTATCGGTAATCGCCTGATCACCACCCTCGTTTTCGAATACGGGACTTCAATTTCCATTATAAATTTTTCTTTTCTCACAACACTCTTACCACTGCAAAACTAAAGTGCGACTGTGCGATTCTTCTTCGTTGACCTGCACGTGGAAAACCATTTTCTTTTTCCTCCCATTCCCCCTCTACTCACATACACTTCTACCTATGATATGTTTACGACTTGACACGCCCTTTCTAACTTACCAAAGACGTTAAAACACAACCTTTCCCAGCGAAAAACTACACATATGGAAGCAATATCAGACCCTCGCAGCTTGGCGGCCTGATTCAGAGAACTAGCAAAATACGAAAGCGTCCTCGAAAAAATAATAACAAAAAGAGAGAAGAGAATTTTTATTTATCATTAAGCATCTATGTAAGTTAATATAGTATATATTCCTCGCTATGATAAGCTTCACCCTAAATAATTAACATCTACGCATTGGTTCTAACTGATCTAATTAAAGTAATTTTAATGAAATATATATATCTTAAGTATAGAACGTACATATATACCCAAGTACAATTCTTATATCTTACTCAGTTGCAAAATAAAGTTATAAGACATATAGCATATATATATAAAAAAAAAAGAGAAAAAAAATAATTTACATATTCATAATTTTAGAATAAAACGTGCATATAATCTATTATAATTCCATACTTTACTCGGTGACAAAAGGATACCTCATATACTATATATATATATATAGATATATATATAAAGAAAAAAAAACCCAAAAAGCACACAAAAAAAAAATAATAATAATAAAACAATATATATATATTTACGTATAATTAGAATAAGAATATATATATATTCAATAATAATCACATATATATATATCCTACTTGATTACAAAGCTATAGGAATACAAACATACACATATAACCATAATTTTAAAGCAATATCACATACACGAACAATTAGATTAAGAATATCTATATATATATATACTTCACTATGCATTATTACAGACATGTTGTCGTACTTCGCGATTCTCGTTCTCGTTAATCCGATTCACGCTCTTATTGGATTCGATTGTGGCGGACAACACCTGAATATTACTTCGGTATCGTTGCTCGATGTTGGAGAATGCAATCTTGATATACGGAAACCCAATTCGACTGACGTCTACATGCAACTCTTACAACTCTCGGACTACAATCATGCAGAAGTCATCCAGTGCAAGGTGGAAATATCACGGACAATTTACCACTGCGGAATGCACTCGCATGTCTCCATAGTCCATAACGGAAAGGCAGATTATATCCACGAAACCGGATATACAGTGTGCCGAAGGGCATTCCAAGATGGAACATTCTCTCTCGGAGATAGCAATATCATTCACGGATTAAGAGCTAATCAGACTACTTATCACAGTCTCACCTTAGCCGGACGCACTAATAACGACGGAACCTGCAAAGGCACTCAGTACTCCGACCCTTACGGAACCTGGGACAACGTCGTTGTTCAAGCCGTCGTCAAGATCTCCTTGAGGACATCGCACGTTCCCGTACAATTAAACTCCGGAAAAATAATATTAAAATCCGGAACCATTTGTCTCTTGAGCGAAGGATTTTGCATCGATTCCGAAAACGGATACTCGTATTGGAAATCCTTGCCAACATCTGCTTGCAATTTCCATCAATATGACGTTCTTTATGAGGGTTTAGCAACTAAAATTACAGATAATTCAACTAACCCTCTTTCTCCAATTATTTATAGTCTGACTACGCAGGACGTCACGTTCGCACTTACGAAGACAAAAGAACAACCCTTGTGCGGATACACTTTATTTCGCACAGAGCACCCTAAGCTCTTTATCCTAGAGACAAAGCAAGGCGATACCTTCGCCAGCCGAGGTATCATCCCCGTGGACAACCTGGATATATTCACATATATGAATTCTAAATTCGTGTATGTGGAAAAACACATCCGACAACAAATGACTTCATTATATTATAATGTTATGCAACAAAAATGCGAATTAGAAAGACAGGTAATCACCAACGCCCTGTCTTTCGCTACTCTTCAACCAGATGAATTCGCATATCGCCTTATGAAAGGACCCGGCTATATGGCAGTTACAACCGGGGAAACCACGCACATCGTCAAATGCATACCTGTAGATGTTGTAGTAAGGAAAACAAAGGAATGTTACACGGAATTACCTGTAACCACCCGCAACACTTCCTTGTTTCTCACCCCGAAATCCCGGATAATTTCTAAATATGGAAATCAAAGGGAATGCAGTTTTGAATTACCAACTATGTACCGTATCGAGGATACATGGGTCCAATTTACACCTGAACCTCAAATCAGACAGTTACCTCCACAACAATTAAAACCAATGACGACATTAACCTGGGATTATTTGACGCCAGGAGCCCTCGCTGTCAGCGGAATATATTCCGAAGAAGATATAGAAAAACTGAGGGATCACATTATGTTCCCCGCAGAGAAACCCGCTCTTCTAAATACAATTGCAAGAGGAATTACGGGATACTCCATTAACTCCGACGCTGTCTCCATGTATAATTTATTGGACGAAGCCTCTCTCAATAAAATTGCCGAGAGTGCCGCCTCACGAGTATGGACCGGATTTATTTCATTCGGATCAGCAACCGCTGGAATCCTTGGCATTCTAATAATTATTCGCATCATAAAAGTCTTCGTCGATACAGCTATTCACGGTTATGCCTTACATTCCGCCTATGGATGGAGCATGCATTTGGCTGGAGCCATTTGGAGCTCTCTCACTCATCTACTACTTCATCTCGCACGAGGACCTGTCGATAGGACCGATAATAAAAACCCAGCCAAGGGACCACCGTCACCTTCTGCTCCTGAAGACCTCTCCAAGGAACCTACCGTAATCATTAATGGGTTTTCAAGACCAAATGATACTGCCTCATCCAACATCGAATCAGCAACTACTAATAATGTTTCTGATATTAATTCATATCAGAATTTAAGAGATCGTTTAAAAGATCTCGAACAAATTCCTTCGAATACATCGCAATTTGTTCTTAAATAAGGGGGGAGGTGTAACGTCCCGTCATTTTCGCAAAACCATATTTTTGCGCACTACTGTTTTTCCTGCGCCAATACTTAAAATTTAAGGATAATTAATGATTTTCCTCTTTACATATAATTGTTTAGACTAAAATCAAGCATTTATATTATTAATTACTAACCATACCAAATCTAGGATCTCCAGTTATCTAGTTCTAACTAGCCGCTACCAGGAACTAGCGATCCGACCAATCAAACGTCATCCGAGACCCCTGAGCGTATACTTCAACTAACCAGTTATTATTAAATGAAACTAACCCTTAGCAATAAGAATATATTTTAATCATGACTAACCCACTTATATATGAATATTCAATATTAATTAAACAATATAATAATATTATTTATGGAATCAGAAACATAATAACTTGTCGAACTTTACTTAACAATTTAAGACTTATAGTAATGAGTTTTAGAAGTATTTTAATCACTGACAGAATTATTATGAGGAAGGTTCCATAAATCCTTATCTTGCGATGCATTGTAACGACAAGCCTGCGACAAGCATTCGATGAATTACTAAAAGTGTTCAAACACTTAATATTTTAAGATTTCATCCGCAATTATATTTACGAAGCCTTATTTCAGTCATTAAATGATTTCGATAACGAACCCAAGATTATTAAGATTTATTGAGTAAATTATTAAATGAAGAGACTTATAAATAAGGCCCAAGTGGATATAATTAAAGAGAATATTTTATTATAGAATTAAGTCAAACGAGAACAAGAAAGTCTCGATATTACGTTATGGAATCATAATTCTATAATTTAGAAATAACTTAATCTTACCCTATTGCATTAAACTCAAGTTTTATTATAAATTATCAATCATTAAGAATTCCAATTAATAACATAAAATAAATTATATAAGAAATGATTCCATAAACGTACAAATGAATATTTGGCGAACTACAAGAAACTTTAACATGTATCTATGCGCAGACCCCTCTAAAATCAGCTCACAATCAGCAAGTAATTAAGTGCCGATCGTAGGTGACAAGCCGCTTCCGTCCGTTATCTCCCTCGCGTTATCGGATGCTAGCGTTCAAACCACAAAAGAATAATAAATTAGACACTTCTTGGAATCGTCGCTCCTCATCTCAAGCTCACCGCCTAACTTCGATATCCGGTCCAGATTATCTAAAACTCGTAAATTGATAGTTGACACCTAGAGCGTTCGCTCCTGCGGGTCACCGTATCATGACCTCTTAGTACAATTTATTGTGACATATTCCAAGAAAACGTCTTTCTTAGAAATCCCCACCAAAAGGGAATTGCACACGACACTCAGATTTTTCTCGATTTGATGGGTATATAAACCCTTAATTCTCACCGTAACTCGGCGGCATACCATCATTATCATCTCACCGTAACTCTACGGCATCTCATTATCGAGATCCCACCGTAGCTCTACAGTACATCATTTCTGTAGCCTTACGATACTCTGTATAAAGTCACGCGTTTGCCGTCAACTGCGTCGACATACCCAATTTGTTAGTCGCGCATAGAATTATAAAGTAAAAGTTAAATAAAGAACTCTTGTGCTTCAAAACTCGAATACGTTGATTTTGCCAAACATCCCGCGACCGAGGTCCTAGAGAAGGGAAAAAGGCGAACGAGCGTATTACGATCCACTGCCTGAAGTTCACAGTCTATCACAAGGTAAGTACTTATAATTACCCAGACTATTTAACACGCCAATTTTAATTCTAAGTTACTATAGACTGACAATTCTCTTTCAATCACTACCTTCTCCTAAAACAAATAAACGAAATTCACTGTTAAGCATTGCATGCAGCTAACAGTTTCCCGTTGTCAATCAATATTTATCAAATCAGAATCCAACTACCTTTTCATAATTATTCAAGGTATCAATATCAGAATTTAGCAACATTAACGTAGAAACAATACTCCTGGTATCACTCGGACGTCGTCCAAACCGCATTTTACCTCTAGCCGTTGGACGTACCTTTCGTAGGTCCAGACGACTCTCTACCATTTCCCCTACTTCCCGTCGTTGTCGAGGCATTCATCATACTTGCCCGACGACAAACCTCCCATCAACACCCTGCGTATCTCCATCGTCGACGAGGCATTCATCATACTTGCCCGAAGACATTCTCCGTACCCCCAGACCTTCCTTTTGAATTCATATTTAAACCCAAATGAATAGACGTATCGGATATTGATATCTCACTCCCTCTAGTTCCCCTTCATGTTATCTCACGATAATCCTTATCTAACTCATTATTAACCCTTCATTCTGACCATATGACTCCTTGTAGATGAGCAACCCGAGAAACAGAAAAGCACGTCGGATAAAAAGGAATCATCGAGCCGGCTTGAAAACTCGCGAAACACGCGCTGCATCGACCTTACGCTGGTTTAAGCGTAAGGCATATAGAAATAAGCCGCGTGTCATATCGTGTGAAGTAGTATCATTTTCTCCCGATACATTGCGTCGCTTAAAGACCTCATCTTCCCAAACTAATACTCCACGAAGCTTAACAAACGAGCACGAAATAACGCCTGTAATAAACTTACCGTCAGGCTTAGATTCATACTCTCCAGAATTAATATTATTCTCTGAATGGTGTCAGAACATACGCTATTTAAAAGAAAATCACACTGCAGATAACCATCAAGAAGAATCTCAATCTAACGATTTAATCTCTCAACTAAAAACTCAACTCCCCGAGAATTCTTTAGAAATAGATGAGTACGACAACTATCTAAATTATTGATGTACGTACACTTAATCATATGTGCATTAAATATATTATTCTCATCATTACCTCTACCAATTAATTCAAATGCTACCCAGATCTACTGAATTAGACGTCCAAGGATTAACAAACGATGATGCAAATTCAATTATAAATATAATTATCGGGCTACTAACTGACGTTTTAGAAGGAACTATTGATATCGATCAACTCATAGTCTGCTTAGATAATCTTCATATCCCTGGTGCTCAAATAAGCGTCGAATTCACAGACGATTAAATAAATATCAAATTCATTTTATTAATTAGCCCCTGAATTATTATTATCCAGATGAATAAACAACTTCAAGGCTTAATTTGCAATACAATTTACCAATTAATACTCAATTTGATCTATGAATATTTGAATGGTAAAATAACTTTCGATCAAGTCATAACTATTTTAAACGACATCGAAGATATCGCTAATAGACTCGATACTCCCAACTAGTAAATAATACCCCACTCCTGTGACCTACAACATTCCCTAGATCCGTAACTTCGGTCCTAGCTCTCGGCGTCCCAGAGGTATAGCCGGTGTAACGTCCCGTCATTTTCTCGAAACCATATTTTTGCGCGCTACTGTTTTTCCTGCGCCAATACTTAAAATTTAAGGATAATTAATGATTTTCCTCTTTACATATAATTGTTTAGACTAAAATCAAGCATTTATATTATTAATTACTAACCATACCAAATCTAGGGTCTCCAGTTATCTAGTTCTAACTAGCCGCTACCAGGAACTAGCGATCCGACCAATCAAACGTCATCCGAGACCCCTGAGCGTATACTTCAACTAACCAGTTATTATTATATGAAACTAACCCTTAGCAATAAGAATATATTTTAATCGTGACTAACCCACCTATATATGAATATTCAATATTAATTAAACAATATAATAATATTATTTATGGAATCAGAAACATAATAACTTGTCGAACTTTACTTAACGATTTAAGACTTATAGTAATGAGTTTTAGAAGTATTTTAATCATTGACAGAATTATTATGAGGAAGGTTCCATAAATCCTTATCTTGCGATGCATTGTAACGACAAGCCTGCGACAAGCATTCGATGAATTACTAAAAGTGTTCAAACACTTAATATTTTAAGATTTCATCCGCAATTATATTTACGAAGCCTTATTTCAGTCATTAAATGATTTCGATAACGAACCCAAGATTATTAAGATTTATTGAGTAAATTATTAAATGAAGAGACTTATAAATAAGGCCCAAGTGGATATAATTAAAGAGAATATTTTATTATAGAATTAAGTCAAACGAGAACAAGAAAGTCTCGATATTACGTTATGGAATCATAATTCTACAATTTAGAAATAACTTAATCTTACCCTATTGCATTAAACTCAAGTTTTATTATAAATTATCAATCATTAAGAATTCCAATTAATAACATAAAATAAATTATATAAGAAATGATTCCATAAACGTACAAATGAATATTTGGCGAACTACAAGAAACTTTAACATGTATCTATGCGCAGACCCCTCTAAAATCAGCTCACAATCAGCAAGTAATTAAGTGCCGATCGTAGGTGACAAGCCGCTTCCGTCCGTTATCTCCCTCGCGTTATCGGATGCTAGCGTTCAAACCACAAAAGAATAATAAATTAGACACTTCTTGGAATCGTCGCTCCTCATCTCAAGCTCACCGCCTAACTTCGATATCCGGTCCAGATTATCTAAAACTCGTAAATTGATAGTTGACACCTAGAGCGTTCGCTCCTGCGGGTCACCGTATCGTGACCTCTTAGTACAATTTATTGTGACATATTCCAAGAAAACGTCTTTCTTAGAAATCCCCACCAAAAGGGAATTGCACACGACACTCAGATTTTTCTCTATTTGATGGGTATATAAACCCTTAATTCTTAACTTCATTACGGCATACCATCATTAACGTCTCACCGTAACTCTGCGGCATACCATCATTAGCATCTCACCGTAACTCTACGGCATCTCATTATCGAGATCCTACCGTAGCTCTACAGTACATCATTTCTGTAGCCTTACGATACTCTGTATAAAGTCACGCGTTTGCCGTCAACTGCGTAGACATACCCAATTTGTTAGTCGCGCATAGAATTATAAAGTAAAAGTTAAATAAAGAACTCTTGTGCTTCAAAACTCGAATACGTTGATTTTGCCAAACATCCCGCGACCGAGGTCCTAGAGAAGGGAAGAAGGCGAACGAGCGTATTACGATCCACTGCCTGAAGTTCACAGTCTATCACAAGGTAAGTACTTATAATTACCCAGACTATTTAACACGCCAATTTTAATTCTAAGTTACGTTAGACTGACAATTCTCTTTCAATCACTACCTTCTCCTAAAACAAATAAACGAAATCCACTGTTAAGCATTGCATGCAGCTAACAGTTTCCCGTTGTCAATCGGTATTTATCAAAATTAGAATCTAACTACCTTTCCATAATTTATTCAAGGTATCAATATCAGAAACTAGCAATATTAACGTGTAGAAACAGTACTCTTGATATCACTCGGACGTCGTCCAATCCACATTTTACCTCTAGCCGTTGGACGTACCTTTCGTAAGTCCATACGACTCTCTACCATTTCCTCAGCATCCCGTCGTTGTCGAGCACCCAGCGATAGTGCCTGGTGACAAAGCTCCCCTCAACACCCTGCGTTATTTCCATCGTCGACGATAGGCATCCTTCGTATGCCCGAAGACAACTTCTCATTACCTTCTCTCGCCTAATAATATCGATAACAAGAGACAATATATCGCGTAAGAATTCTTAAATAGAATTCTAGAATTAATTTCGCTCTGGACGTGGTCCAATCCTCATTTTACCTATAGTTGCAACGCATATTTTTACCGTAGGCACAAGCAACTTTCTGCCATTTCCTCAACTTCCTTTCGTTGTCGAGCACCCAGCGATAGTGCCTGGTGACAAAGCTCCCATCAACACCCTACGTTATTTCCATCGTCGACGACAGGCATCCTTCGTATGCCCGAAGACATTCTCCTTAACCATCGACCTTCCTTTTGAATTCATATTTAAAACCAAATGAATAGACGTATCGGATATTGATATCTCACTCTCTCTAGTTCCCCTTCATGTTATCTCACGATAGTTCTTATCTAACTCATTATAAGCCCTTCATTCCGACCATATAACCCCTTGTAGATGAGCAACCCGAGAGACAGAAAAGCACGTCGGAAAAGGAGGAATCATCGAGCCGGCTTGAAAACTCGCGAAGCCCGCGTTATATCGACTTTACGCTGGCTTAAGCGTAAAGCACTTAAAAATAAGCCGCGTGTCAAATCGTGTGAAATAGTATCATTTTCTCCCGATACATTGCGTCGCTTAAAAACCTCATCTTCTCAAACTAATACTCCACGAAGCTTAACAAACGAGCACGAAATAACGCCTGTAATAAATTTACCGTCAGGCTTAGATTCATACTCTCCAGAATTAATATTATTCTCTGAATGGTGTCAGAACATACGCTATTTAAAAGAAAATTACACTGCAGATAACCATCAAGAAGAATCTCAATCTAACGATTTAATCTCTCAGCTAAAAACTCAACTCCCCGAGAATTCTTTAGAAATAGATGAGTACGACAATTATCTAAATTATTGATGTATGTACACTTAATCATATGTGCATTAAATATATTATTCTCATCATTGCCTCTACTAATTAATTCAAATGCTACCCAGATCTACTGAATTAGACGTCCAAGGATTAACAAACGATGATGCAAATTCAATTATAAATATAATTATCGGGCTACTAACTGACGTTTTAGAAGGAACTATTGATATCGATCAACTCATAGTCTGCTTAGATAATCTTCATATCCCTGGTGCTCAAATAAGCGTCGAATTCACAGACGATTAAATAAATATCAAATTCATTTTATTAATTAGCCCTGAATTATTACTATCATCCAGATGAATAAACAACTTCAAGGCTTAATTTGCAATACAATTTACCAATTAATACTCAATTTGATCTATGAATATTTGAATGGTAAAATAACTTTCGATCAAGTCATAACTATTTTAAACGACATCGAAGATATCGCTAATAGATTCGATACTCCCAACTAGTAACTAATACCCCACTCCTGTGACCTACAACATTCCCTAGATCCGTAACTTCGGTCCTAGCTCTCGGCGTCCCAGAGGTATAGCCGGTGTAAGCAGGTTGCCTCACAAAAATAGAGAGCGCCCGTTTTCTCACTAGCCTAGGCATAGAGAGAGAAGGAAGATCACCCAGACGTGACAATCCAAAAAACTTTGGTGGCAACGGTGGGATTGCCTAAAGGACTGATAAGGATCCTCCTGTGTAAAGGTCTCAGGAATTAATCCTCTTTCGCGTTAAAATTCTAAAAATTTAAATCGAAAGTGAATAACGAGTGTAACTTGAAATTTGATCAAATTGTCGCTGACAAGTGTGGCAACAATTATCGCTGTCGCTGACGAAGAGGGTGGCAACAGACGATTACGATTGAATTTTCAATTATATTCAATTCCTTTCCTAAATGATTATCTTGATTTGAGATTTGACTTAGTTGTCGCTGACGAAGTGTGGCAACAACACCAACTGTCGCTGACGAAGAGTGTGGCAACAGTTGAGAAATAAGTTAAAATTTCAAATACATTTTATTTTCCCTCATGCCCAGGAAAGGCGGGCGTCGAGTTCAAATTAAAAGGATTAATTTCCAGATCAAAGAAACAATCTCCTCTTTCCAAGATCCCCTTCCCTTATTTACCAAATTATACAATTTAACTAATAATACAAACGACCCCGAATCACTATCTAACGAAAATAAGAGTATCGATTACAACCCAACGCCAATAGAATTCGAATGCAAATATCCTGATTACAAAACAATTGAACGTACAGATCCCCGTCGCAAAATCTATAAAATTCGACATCTATTCGGTCCCGATTAAGCGACCGAACACTGTAACTAATCTTATTAATATATTTTCTTTCAGCCTCTTATTTCTCTCTAAGGTAAGTGCGCCATGCCGACTACACGATCGCAAAGTTCTAATCCTCCCTCCGAGGCTGAGGAAGGTGTATCACGATCCGAACTTGAAATTTTTAGTCAAATGTTAACGGAAAAAGAAAAATCACTCAAAGAACAACACAAATTACTGCAGGAAAAGACAGACGAATTTAAAGCACTATTACGAGAAATCGAAACAAAAAAATCAGACGACCAGCACGACTCAATATTAACTACCTTAGTTGAGCAAATCTCTCACCTTAGTGCTTTACCCAGACAAGTAGAGATTTTAAACCAACGTATTAATAATAGTCTGACTTCTGATGCATCCAATCAAAGAAGAGCTCATTTTGATTACCTCCCTTCAGAAAACACTCATGCGACTAGTCCCGTCGACATACCTTCTCCGATCCGTTTTAAAGACGTAGTCGATTCTATCCCTAAATACGACGGACACAAAATGTCTGTTTTTCAATTTAGTAAAATCTGCGAACGTGCCCGCGAATTAATACCACAATATCACGAACATTACTTAGTGCAACTTATAATTAATAAATTACAAGGACATGCTTACTCCGCAGTAGAAGGAAGAGAATATAACTCTGTTTTTTCATTAACAAAACAGTTAAAAGCTATTTTCGGTCCAAATAAATCTGTAGATCAGTATCGCGGTGAACTCGCAAACATCTATATGAAACCTAACGAAGATATTTTCGATTATATAGCCAGAGTAAAAGAATTACGTGCAGCTATAATCGACGGAGAAAGCGACTGTTACGGAGATATCGACGAATCCACCAAAGATACCATCGACCGTAGTGTTAGTACTAGTTTCGTTAACGGTCTCCCTACTGATTTGTTGATTAGAGTTAAATTAGAAGGAGCCTTCTCACTCGACCACGTCCTCGAGACTGCTATAAAATTATCAAAAACTCTAGAAGCAGAAAATGCGCGCAAACGGGCTACGTCCATGCATAGAGCTAACATTCCTCCTCGCGCTGATTTCTCGAATAGATCCGGACCATTGCAACAAACAATAACTCATGATCCACAACAATCCTCTCTATCAAAATCATCACGAAATAATATCCCCTTTATAAAACCTCTTATCCCAGGACAACCCGGACCTAATTACCCTACCGAGAAAATCTGTCGCTACTGTAAAAACCCCGGACATCTTATTGACGAATGTCGCAAGCTCGCGTACAGACGCTCCCTCGGAAATAATTCTTCCCCTCCTCACCCTTCTACCAGTAACAATAATCAGGGAAACGCCCAGAGCGTTCCGGTAACAATTGGCGCCCGCCGGAACGATGCTCAACCGGGACGCCCTTCTCTTCTCCAACGCGCACCAGTTACTACAGTGCGACCTCTAAGCCCGACTCATACCTTATCACCAGTATTGGAAGAATAGAAGAAAAAGCAAAACCCCATAGCTTACCCACTGTTGTCCTTTCATCCCCAGACCTTCAGGGAGACTGCCTCTTCATGGTCGATTCAGGCTCTGGAGTAAATCTCATAAAACGACACTGTCTTGATCGAAAAATAAAAATTCGCGAAGAAGATGTCCTAGCTCTTCAGGGACTATCTTCAGAAGTGATGCCGACTTTAGGCTCCGTTGTTATAAATTTTCTTGGTCTCCCTACCTGTTTTCATATAATTCCCGATACCGTCACTTTTCCTCAGGATGGAATTTTAGGAAACACCTTTTTGAAAACACGCGCCGCTACTATCGATTATAAAAATCGATGCTTACATTACGACGATATTAGAATTCCATTCTCAGAGGCAAGTTTTCTCCGCGTCGGACCGCGATCCGTCTCGCCCTTTTTCATTAATATCACTAACCCAGATAAATCATACGGATATATACCTCGCTTCGTGTATAACAAAGATGTATATCTCGGAGAAGCTATAGTCTCTAATATTAACGGTAAAGCTTACCTACCCATTATTAATACCTCTGACCGTGCTTATCACGTAGAGGTCCCTTCTGCCGAATTAGAAGATTTTGACTTTGCGGATACGTCTGGATCCACGATCCCAGACGGTGTCGTCAAAACCCGAGGGAATGAGACGACCGATGGTCCTTCTTCTGAATGCAATGAAAAGGTTAGATACGAAAATATCACTGCAACCTTAGGGCACCCAGTGATTCATAATGATCAATTAGATTTTGAAGACAATTCTACCCAAGTCGTTGCAACCCGAGGGCTCGTAACGACTTCTCCTTTATATATTAATAACCCTTCATATCTCGAAGAAGTTCGCAATGACGAAGCTTCTTGCGATCGCACATCTGCTACCATGCAGCTTCTACGATTAGAACATTTAAACTCCGAGGAGTTCAATAATGTCAAATCATTAATTCATAATCATGCCGACAGATTTCATCTTCCTGACGATAATCTCGGAGCTACTAACGCCACTCAGCATTTCATACCCACTACTAATGAGATCCCTATCCATACGAAACAATATCGATTTCCTCCTGTCCACAAAGACGAGATCAATAAACAAGTTAATGAATTATTATCCAATAATTTAATCGAATATTCTACATCCCCTTATAATTCCCCCGTGTGGATAGTACCCAAAAAATCAGATTCGCAGGGAAATAAAAGATGGCGAATGGTCATCGACTATCGCGGTCTCAATGAAAAAACCATAGGAGACGCATACCCTCTCCCAAATATAACTGATATTTTAGATCAATTAGGATCCGCTAAATATTTCTCTGTTCTCGATCTAGCCTCCGGTTTCCATCAAATCCCCATGGCTCCTAAAGATGCCCCTAAAACCGCATTTTCAACTCCATACGGTCATTATCAATTTAAAAGAATGCCTTTCGGTCTAAAAAATGCTCCAGCGACTTTTCAAAGATTAATGGATAACGTTCTTTCTGGATTGCAGGGTAATGAATTATTCGTATATATGGACGACATAGTTATTTACGCCAGATCTCTAGAAGAGCATGAAATTAAATTTAATAAATTGATGCAAAGATTAAGAAACGCGAATTTAAAATTACAACCCGATAAATGCGAATTTCTACATCACGAAGTAGCGTACCTCGGTCATATTATCGGAGATGACGGAGTCAGGCCCGATCCAAAGAAAATAGCATCTATAGTTAGATTTCCCCCTCCGAAAAATGAAAAACACATAAAACAATTTCTAGGATTAGCTGGATACTATAGACGATTTATCCCTCAATTTTCCAAGGTCGCTAAACCACTCACAGACCTACTAAAGAAAAATAATACGTTTAATTGGCAACAAAAGCAAATAGAGGCTTTCGACATTCTAAAACGCTCTTTATGCTCTGAACCTATACTTCAATATCCCGATTTCACTCAACCTTTCATTTTAACAACCGACGCATCCGGATATGCTGTCGGAGGAGTACTCAGTCAAGGACAAATCGGAAAAGATTTACCTATCGCTTATACCTCCCGCGTGTTAAATAACGCCGAACAAAATTATTCTACTATCGAAAAAGAATGCTTAGCCATAGTTTATTGCGTCAATCATTTTCGACCTTATTTATACGGAAAGAAATTCACTATTATTACTGATCATAAACCTCTCGTATGGTTACATTCTATTAAGGACCCTTCCTCCAGATTATGGAAATGGAGAACAAAATTGGCTGAATACGAATACGAAATACAATATAAGAAAGGGAGTTTAAATAATAATGCAGATGCTTTATCCAGAAATCCACCTATTAATCTCGCCATTCCTCTATTCGTAAATCACGAGTATGATGAACCTCCAAACGAATCATTAGTCGAACCTGTTTCTAGTAACCCTAATATTTATTGCGAAGTTATTAAGACTCCTCCACCTAATCCACATCCTCAGGAACCTGACGTAATAGTAGAAGAATATTCCAGTGACGACGACAGCAGCGAAGACGGCGACAATAAACGAAGAACAGTTATTGACCTACGCGAAGGAGATCACATATATGAAGAAGTACTCCAACTCGCAGAACCACGGGAAACAGATTTAATTCTAGTAACCGAAAGCCGCGACTGTTTATTAAGACAAAAAGACGATCACGTAATTTTTATTCAAATGGATGGAACTCCTTATGATAACGGCGCTAAAGAATATCAACAAGCAAATTTACTACCTGTATATGAGAACCTCACGTTTGAAAGAGTAAATGTACAAACAGTTAAATCAAAAACATTAATATCCATTCCTATAAGATTAAATAATCGTTCGCGCTTAGAACAACAAACGTTAAAAAATTGTATGCGTTCCCTTTTAGATGCCGTAACCGAATTACGTTTAGCTTCCTTTAGTATCAGTAAAACTGATCGTTTCGACGATATACCATGGCGATACGTGATTAGTCAAATTCAAGAATTTTTGAGAGAATTACCCATCCACATTACAGTCTGCGAAAACTTAGTTCGAATTCCCCCTGCCGAAGAACGCGAAACGCTCATTATCGAGAATCATTCTTCCGCTCACGGTGGTCATAAAGGAGTAACTAAAACTTATAACCGATTAAGACCTTATTACCATTGGAACACTATGAAAAAAGATATACAGCATCTTATTCAGAGGTGTCGTCAATGTCAGTTAAAGAAATTAACACGTGTAAAAACAAGACAACCCATGGTAATTACAGATACACCTAGGGCCGCATTCGACAAAGTAGCTCTCGATATAGTAGGTCCTCTCCCTATAACAAATTCTGGAAATCAATATATATTAACTATGCAAGATTTATTGACTAAATATTCTGTAGCCGTTCCTTTAAGAGAAGCTAATTCTTTATCCATTGCTATTGCGCTCACTAGAAATTTCATTTGCATATACGGCGCTCCTAAAACCATCCTTACGGACCAAGGAACTAATTTTCTCTCTGGTCTCATACGAAATTTAGCTAAAATGTTTAATATACAACACTTTAAAACTACCGCCTATCATCCTCAGTCTAACGGTTCTCTTGAAAGATCACATCATGTACTGACAGAATATCTTAAAATTCAGGTCCAGAAAGAGAGAGACTGGGATAGTCATATTAACATGGCAATGTTTTCTTATAACACTAGTGTTCATGAAGGAACTAAATACCCACCATTTGAGTTAATCTTCGGTAGAATAGCCCGATTACCCTCCGCTCACCCACCTGTCGAAGGAAATCTAGAGACTACCTATCGAGATTATCTGACTGATTTATTTAACAGAATACATGACACACAAGAAGACGCACGCAAAAACCTCATAAACTCTAAAGAACGAAGTAAACATTATTACGATCGAAAAGTTAACGAACAAAATTTTCAAGTAGGATCACGTGTATTTTTACTAAAGGAACCTGCAAAAGGAAAATTCGCCGACCAATATACCGGACCCCATGAAATTATAGAAGTTCTACCGCAGTGCAACGTCAAATTATTAGTCAAAAATAAACCCAAAATTGTTCACGTTAACAAGTTAAAAATTGCACATGTTGAACCAGGATAAAATAACATGTATCATCTTTGTTTACAGATGTTGGCAGCGCCAACGAAACATTATTCCAGGACCTAAAGCAGTTATCCTCTTTAACAGCTCTCCATCGTCTGTGACTACGAACTGCCCCTAAGGCCCCGGATCAACTTCAGGTGGAAACAGTTCTCCTTTTTATCAACACTGTTTTACGGATCACCTGACATCTTTTATTAATTAACTAATTAACAAATTTTCCATTTCTAATAAACCATCTTAATTTCTGCTTAAATGCAGCAACCGTACTAAATATTCCCACTTTATACGCATAAAAAAAAACTTTAACAACAATAAATACTAACGCTATACTTACTAATTGCAAAATGTGCATCGGGAAGAATTTTAAATACAACCCACATCCCTTGTTAAAGCATTTTCCAGAACTATATGAAATAAAATGCCTACGAATATCTGGCTACCAAGCTGAAGAAAGTGGCAATAGACTTTGTATTAAATGCTATAACCGCACAACCCCAAAGGGTTATAAACATATAATTGGTCATGGAGTTATAGACGGAGATATGAGCCCTGCCGACTGTCAAATCTGCAGCAGCGAAATAGCCATAGAAAAACGCTCTGTTTTACAATGTAACGATTGCTTTATCGCTTATATAGAATTCATGAACGCCTTTAAAACATACTATTCTAACAAAATCGCACTTCTAGTTCTGGACACTGCTACCCTGGATGTTCTTTACCTCTCGGTGTACGATAACGACACTGGTTTCGAAATTGAATTGAGAACCCCAACCTAATAACCAAATAATCTATTTACTAAAACAAAATCTATTTTCTAACATTTACATACTCCTATGTAACCTATATTATAACCTTGATGAGTTATCTAGTCATAACTAAGACAATTCTATAAACGGTCTCTAGCTTAACATTTATTAACTAAATAAATCACTAATCTATAACAAAGTATAGAATAAATTATATCTTTATTATAACCTTATAAATACTTAAGTCCAAGGCAAATGCAATTCCGCGTAATTAACTAAAATTAGGAGATACAGTAAACTAGTTATACTACATTTCATTAAACGTACAGTCTAAAACGTAATATGAAAATTATACGCAGCATTTAATCATTATTAGTGTTCAAATTTATAGAGATAATACATATATATATATATTAAATGATAATATATCGTTAAAATTATATAAAATATACTATACTTTAAGTAACTTTAAAATGTCCTATCTATTTAATCCTAATACGATAAAGTGTCCTATCTATTTAATCTTATATATAAAATGATAAAATGTCTCTTTATAGCTTCCTTCGATCTTACTACTATAATTATTCTGGCGAAACAATTACATTACGACAAATAACTAGTCTTAAGCAAATATGGCTGACAAATATCTGATTTATTTAATCTTGATCGTAGATAATAAAGTGCTCGTCCTATTTAATAAATAAAAAAAAATAATAAAAAAAAAAATAAAAAAAAAAAAACAAAATATATATATACGATAATTAATACGATAATAATATAACAAAGTGCATTCTTAGCTTCTTACGAATCATATATATATGGATTTAAATCATAAGAATATATATATTTTAATTAATGAATCTTAATCATAAACAATAAAATGCTTCTACGGTGTTTCCTCTAATCTTACGAGTATATAAAGTACTTATGAAGGCAGTATGAAATAAAATAACGCAGTTTCTCGATAAGCATAATTTTAATAATTACGTAAAATACATGCGATAATAATTATTATAAAGGAACTATTAAAAATATATACGTTTGCAATCGCGCGCGCGCTCTTCAGAATAACCTGAATCGATGACGCTATCAAGGCAGTTCTGAAACAATGCACAAAAATAATGTAATGTCAAGCAATGAGATAAACCCAAGGCAAAACAAAGTAAAAGAAAGCTTACTTACCTAATTCTTATAGAATCCCGCTTGGCGTAAAACTTCTTCACGGTACTCCGCGTTTTCAAAATCATCGTACCCCGCGTCCTCACACCTCCTCACCGGCGCCGCGAAATCGATCATTCTCTGCACCCTTCTTTCAGCACGTAGTCTACTCATCTTCACTACGTTCTTCCACAAGCATACCCTCCACGGTGGTCCACAATCCCAGTCGTCCTCTAACAAACAAATAAAGGTTACATACATCGAATTATCAATTATATATTAACAAACCGCGTCATAAAAAAAAAATTTTTTAAAAGAACTTACTGAGCATCTCATCGGTGATCAGAAATCTCTCTCTGAACAATCTCTCCTCCTCGCTCCATTCCTCAAATAATTTATTCAGGGAGAAAATATCATCCCCTTCCTCCTCCAGGAAAGCCTCCCAGCGCCGTCTCTCTTCGGCTCTCACTCGCCGATCTTCGCGATCCTTCTTCGTGTATTGATACACAGAAAGAATAACGTCGGGCTGAGAAAGAAAACCCTTAATTATTATATTTCCCTATCTCGATCGCCCCGTTCCAAATTATTAAGCAAATATCAAATATCATTAATATCAGAGGTAATAGCATTAATAATAAAACAGACTCATACACATTCATGAATAACTACTTACGTTCTCCTTATCAAACTCCATCACCAGAATTATCGGTAATCGCCTGATCACCACCCTCGTTTTCGAATACGGGACTTCAATTTCCATTATAAATTTTTCTTTTCTCACAACACTCTTACCACTGCAAAAACTAAAGTGCGACTGTGCGATTCTTCTTCGTTGACCTGCACGTGGAAAACCATTTTCTTTTTCCTCCCATTCCCCCTCTACTCACATACACTTCTACCTATGATATGTTTACGACTTGACACGCCCTTTCTAACTTACCAAAGACGTTAAAACACAACCTTTCCCAGCGAAAAACTACACATATGGATGCAATATCAGACCCTCGCAGCTTGGCGGCCTGATTCAGAGAACTAGCAAAATACGAAAGCGTCCTCGAAAAAATAATAACAAAAAGAGAGAAGAGAATTTTTATTTATCATTAAGCATCTATGAAAGTTAATATAGTATATATTCCTCGCTACGATAAGCTTCACCCTAAATAATTAACATCTACGCATTGGTTCTAACTGATCTAATTAAAGTAATTTTAATGAAATATATATATATTAAGTATAGAACGTACATATATACCCAAGTACAATTCTTATATCTTACTCAGTTGCAAAATAAAGTTATAAGACATATAGCATATATATATAAAAAAAAAAGGAAAAAAAAATAATAATAATTTACATATTCATAATTTTAGAATAAAACGTGCATATAATCTATTATAATTCCATACTTTACTCGGTGACAAAAGGATACCTCATATACTATATATATATATAGATATATATATATAAAAAAAAAAAAAAAAAAAAAAACCCCAAAAAGCACACAAAAAAAAAATAATAATAATAAAACAATATATATATATTTACGTATAATTAGAATAAGAATATATATATATTCAATAATAATCACATATATATATATCCTACTTGATTACAAAGCTATAGGAATACAAACATACACATATAATCATAATTTTAAAGCAATATCACATACACGAACAATTAGATTAAGAATATCTATATATATATACTTCACTATGCATTATTACAGACATGTTGTCGTACTTCGCGATTCTCGTACTCGTTAATCCGATTCACGCTCTTATTGGATTCGATTGTGGCGGACAACACCTGAATATTACTTCGGTATCGTTGCTCGATGTTGGAGAATGCAATCTTGATATACGGAAACCCAATTCGACTGACGTCTACATGCAACTCTTACAACTCTCGGACTACAATCATGCAGAAGTCATCCAGTGCAAGGTGGAAATATCACGGACAATTTACCACTGCGGAATGCACTCGCATGTCTCCATAGTCCATAACGGAAAGGCAGATTATATCCACGAAACCGGATATACAGTGTGCCGAAGGGCATTCCAAGATGGAACATTCTCTCTCGGAGATAGCAATATCATTCACGGACTAAGAGCTAATCAGACTACTTATCACAGTCTCACCTTAGCCGGACGCACTAATAACGACGGAACCTGCAAAGGCACTCAGTACTCCGACCCTTACGGAACCTGGGACAACGTCGTTGTTCAAGCCGTCGTCAAGATCTCCTTGAGGACATCGCACGTTCCCGTACAATTAAACTCCGGAAAAATAATATTAAAATCCGGAACCATTTGTCTCTTGAGCGAAGGATTTTGCATCGATTCCGAAAACGGATACTCGTATTGGAAATCCTTGCCAACATCTGCTTGCAATTTCCATCAATATGACGTTCTTTATGAGGGTTTAGCAACTAAAATTACAGATAATTCAACTAACCCTCTTTCTCCAATTATTTATAGTCTGACTACGCAGGACGTCACGTTCGCACTTACGAAGACAAAAGAACAACCCTTGTGCGGATACACTTTATTTCGCACAGAGCACCCTAAGCTCTTTATCCTAGAGACAAAGCAAGGCGATACCTTCGCCAGCCGAGGTATCATCCCCGTGGACAACCTGGATATATTCACATATATGAATTCTAAATTCGTGTATGTGGAAAAACACATCCGACAACAAATGACTTCATTATATTATAATGTTATGCAACAAAAATGCGAATTAGAAAGACAGGTAATCACCAACGCCCTGTCTTTCGCTACTCTTCAACCAGATGAATTCGCATATCGCCTTATGAAAGGACCCGGCTATATGGCAGTTACAACCGGGGAAACCACGCACATCGTCAAATGCATACCTGTAGATGTTGTAGTAAGGAAAACAAAGGAATGTTACACGGAATTACCTGTAACCACCCGCAACACTTCCTTGTTTCTCACCCCGAAATCCCGGATAATTTCTAAATATGGAAATCAAAGGGAATGCAGTTTTGAATTACCAACTATGTACCGTATCGAGGATACATGGGTTCAATTTACACCTGAACCTCAAATCAGACAGTTACCTCCGCAACAATTAAAACCAATGACGACATTAACCTGGGATTATTTGACGCCAGGAGCCCTCGCTGTCAGCGGAATATACTCCGAAGAAGATATAGAAAAACTGAGGGATCACATTATGTTCCCCGCAGAGAAACCCGCTCTTCTAAATACAATTGCAAGAGGAATTACGGGATACTCCATTAACTCCGACGCTGTCTCCATGTATAATTTATTGGACGAAGCCTCTCTCAATAAAATTGCCGAGAGTGCCGCCTCACGAGTATGGACCGGATTTATTTCATTCGGATCCGCAACCGCTGGAATCCTTGGCATTCTAATAATTATCCGCATCATAAAAGTCTTCGTCGATACAGCTATTCACGGTTATGCCTTACATTCTGCCTATGGATGGAGCATGCATTTGGTTGGAGCCATTTGGAGCTCTCTCACTCATCTACTACTTCATCTCGCACGAGGACCTGTCGATAGGACCGATAATAAAAAACCAGCCAAGGGACCACCGTCACCTTCTGCTCCTGAAGACCTCTCCAGGGAACCTACCGTAATCATTAATGGGTTTTCAAGACCAAATGATACTGCCTCATCCAACATCGAATCAGCAACTACTAATAATGTTTCTGATATTAATTCATATCAGAATTTAAGAGATCGTTTAAAAGATCTCGAACAAATTCCTTCGAATACATCGCAATTTGTTCTTAAATAAGGGGGGAGGTGTAACGTCCCGTCATTTTCTCGAAACCATATTTTTGCGCGCTACTGTTTTTCCTGCGCCAATACTTAAAATTTAAGGATAATTAATGATTTTCCTCTTTACATATAATTGTTTAGACTAAAATCAAGCATTTATATTATTAATTACTAACCATACCAAATCTAGGGTCTCCAGTTATCTAGTTCTAACTAGCCGCTACCAGGAACTAGCGATCCGACCAATCAAACGTCATCCGAGACCCCTGAGCGTATACTTCAACTAACCAGTTATTATTATATGAAACTAACCCTTAGCAATAAGAATATATTTTAATCGTGACTAACCCACCTATATATGAATATTCAATATTAATTAAACAATATAATAATATTATTTATGGAATCAGAAACATAATAACTTGTCGAACTTTACTTAACGATTTAAGACTTATAGTAATGAGTTTTAGAAGTATTTTAATCATTGACAGAATTATTATGAGGAAGGTTCCATAAATCCTTATCTTGCGATGCATTGTAACGACAAGCCTGCGACAAGCATTCGATGAATTACTAAAAGTGTTCAAACACTTAATATTTTAAGATTTCATCCGCAATTATATTTACGAAGCCTTATTTCAGTCATTAAATGATTTCGATAACGAACCCAAGATTATTAAGATTTATTGAGTAAATTATTAAATGAAGAGACTTATAAATAAGGCCCAAGTGGATATAATTAAAGAGAATATTTTATTATAGAATTAAGTCAAACGAGAACAAGAAAGTCTCGATATTACGTTATGGAATCATAATTCTACAATTTAGAAATAACTTAATCTTACCCTATTGCATTAAACTCAAGTTTTATTATAAATTATCAATCATTAAGAATTCCAATTAATAACATAAAATAAATTATATAAGAAATGATTCCATAAACGTACAAATGAATATTTGGCGAACTACAAGAAACTTTAACATGTATCTATGCGCAGACCCCTCTAAAATCAGCTCACAATCAGCAAGTAATTAAGTGCCGATCGTAGGTGACAAGCCGCTTCCGTCCGTTATCTCCCTCGCGTTATCGGATGCTAGCGTTCAAACCACAAAAGAATAATAAATTAGACACTTCTTGGAATCGTCGCTCCTCATCTCAAGCTCACCGCCTAACTTCGATATCCGGTCCAGATTATCTAAAACTCGTAAATTGATAGTTGACACCTAGAGCGTTCGCTCCTGCGGGTCACCGTATCGTGACCTCTTAGTACAATTTATTGTGACATATTCCAAGAAAACGTCTTTCTTAGAAATCCCCACCAAAAGGGAATTGCACACGACACTCAGATTTTTCTCTATTTGATGGGTATATAAACCCTTAATTCTTAACTTCATTACGGCATACCATCATTAACGTCTCACCGTAACTCTGCGGCATACCATCATTAGCATCTCACCGTAACTCTACGGCATCTCATTATCGAGATCCTACCGTAGCTCTACAGTACATCATTTCTGTAGCCTTACGATACTCTGTATAAAGTCACGCGTTTGCCGTCAACTGCGTAGACATACCCAATTTGTTAGTCGCGCATAGAATTATAAAGTAAAAGTTAAATAAAGAACTCTTGTGCTTCAAAACTCGAATACGTTGATTTTGCCAAACATCCCGCGACCGAGGTCCTAGAGAAGGGAAGAAGGCGAACGAGCGTATTACGATCCACTGCCTGAAGTTCACAGTCTATCACAAGGTAAGTACTTATAATTACCCAGACTATTTAACACGCCAATTTTAATTCTAAGTTACGTTAGACTGACAATTCTCTTTCAATCACTACCTTCTCCTAAAACAAATAAACGAAATCCACTGTTAAGCATTGCATGCAGCTAACAGTTTCCCGTTGTCAATCGGTATTTATCAAAATTAGAATCTAACTACCTTTCCATAATTTATTCAAGGTATCAATATCAGAAACTAGCAATATTAACGTGTAGAAACAGTACTCTTGATATCACTCGGACGTCGTCCAATCCACATTTTACCTCTAGCCGTTGGACGTACCTTTCGTAAGTCCATACGACTCTCTACCATTTCCTCAGCATCCCGTCGTTGTCGAGCACCCAGCGATAGTGCCTGGTGACAAAGCTCCCCTCAACACCCTGCGTTATTTCCATCGTCGACGATAGGCATCCTTCGTATGCCCGAAGACAACTTCTCATTACCTTCTCTCGCCTAATAATATCGATAACAAGAGACAATATATCGCGTAAGAATTCTTAAATAGAATTCTAGAATTAATTTCGCTCTGGACGTGGTCCAATCCTCATTTTACCTATAGTTGCAACGCATATTTTTACCGTAGGCACAAGCAACTTTCTGCCATTTCCTCAACTTCCTTTCGTTGTCGAGCACCCAGCGATAGTGCCTGGTGACAAAGCTCCCATCAACACCCTACGTTATTTCCATCGTCGACGACAGGCATCCTTCGTATGCCCGAAGACATTCTCCTTAACCATCGACCTTCCTTTTGAATTCATATTTAAAACCAAATGAATAGACGTATCGGATATTGATATCTCACTCTCTCTAGTTCCCCTTCATGTTATCTCACGATAGTTCTTATCTAACTCATTATAAGCCCTTCATTCCGACCATATAACCCCTTGTAGATGAGCAACCCGAGAGACAGAAAAGCACGTCGGAAAAGGAGGAATCATCGAGCCGGCTTGAAAACTCGCGAAGCCCGCGTTATATCGACTTTACGCTGGCTTAAGCGTAAAGCACTTAAAAATAAGCCGCGTGTCAAATCGTGTGAAATAGTATCATTTTCTCCCGATACATTGCGTCGCTTAAAAACCTCATCTTCTCAAACTAATACTCCACGAAGCTTAACAAACGAGCACGAAATAACGCCTGTAATAAATTTACCGTCAGGCTTAGATTCATACTCTCCAGAATTAATATTATTCTCTGAATGGTGTCAGAACATACGCTATTTAAAAGAAAATTACACTGCAGATAACCATCAAGAAGAATCTCAATCTAACGATTTAATCTCTCAGCTAAAAACTCAACTCCCCGAGAATTCTTTAGAAATAGATGAGTACGACAATTATCTAAATTATTGATGTATGTACACTTAATCATATGTGCATTAAATATATTATTCTCATCATTGCCTCTACTAATTAATTCAAATGCTACCCAGATCTACTGAATTAGACGTCCAAGGATTAACAAACGATGATGCAAATTCAATTATAAATATAATTATCGGGCTACTAACTGACGTTTTAGAAGGAACTATTGATATCGATCAACTCATAGTCTGCTTAGATAATCTTCATATCCCTGGTGCTCAAATAAGCGTCGAATTCACAGACGATTAAATAAATATCAAATTCATTTTATTAATTAGCCCTGAATTATTACTATCATCCAGATGAATAAACAACTTCAAGGCTTAATTTGCAATACAATTTACCAATTAATACTCAATTTGATCTATGAATATTTGAATGGTAAAATAACTTTCGATCAAGTCATAACTATTTTAAACGACATCGAAGATATCGCTAATAGATTCGATACTCCCAACTAGTAACTAATACCCCACTCCTGTGACCTACAACATTCCCTAGATCCGTAACTTCGGTCCTAGCTCTCGGCGTCCCAGAGGTATAGCCGGTGTAAGCAGGTTGCCTCACAAAAATAGAGAGCGCCCGTTTTCTCACTAGCCTAGGCATAGAGAGAGAAGGAAGATCACCCAGACGTGACACCGGTGTAAGCAGGTTGCCTCACAAAAATAGAGAGCGCCCGTTTTCTCACTAGCCTAGGCATAGAGAGAGAAGGGAGATCACCCAGACGTGACACATATATATGAATATGTATGTACATTTATGTTTATGCATATATATGAATATGTATGTACATTTATGCTTATGCATATATATGAATATGTATGTACATTTATGATTGTGCATATATATGAATATGTATGTACATTTATGTTTATGCATGTATATGAATATGTATGTACATTTATTTAAATAATACCATAAAGAAACAAATGTAACGCGTGCTTTGTAATATTCTAATAATAAAAGTGCGAGATAGTCTGTACAGACTGAAAGCATTTACTTTAAAAGGTCAAAAGAAAAAAACAATAACACTCATGATCAGCAGAAACAGTAAACCGTTGAAAGCATAACATAAAGCACTCACTGAGCCATTTCCTCTGCTGAAAGCAGCCTATACAGTTGTGTGTGGTTTTTTCGTATCAAGAGAATAAAGTGATTTATATTTGAATTGTTAGAACGTTAAAATGCCAAGCGAGGTGATAACTTTGCAGCTTGGCCAATGTGGCAATCAAAGTATTACATGTTATTTTGTCTCATATAATATAAATCCTTTTCATACGTTTTATAATTTTTTGATACAAATGCTACGATATTTCCAAACACTTGCAAATATGAAAATAACGAATATCTTTATCGTCTTTTTTTTTACATTATGCCTCAATTTTACAAACTTAAAATTTCTCTTTTATTATAATTTGTAATAAAACCTATATATTTTCTTTCTTAGAATAAAATTTATATATTTTTATACATTTTATTTATAGTTGGATTTGAGTTTTGGAAGAGATTATGCACAGAGCATGGAATCAGCCCAGAAGGAATCTTGGAAGATTATGCAATAGAGGGAACGGATAGAAAGGATGTCTTTTTTTATCAAGCAGATGATGAGCATTACGTACCACGAGCTGTGTTATTAGATTTAGAGCCCAGGGTTATTCATACTATTATGAATTTTCCATATTCAAAGGTAGTACGCATCTGGAATATGTATGTACATTTATGATTATGCATATATATGAATATGTATGTACATTTATGTTTATGCATATATATGAATATGTATGTACATTTATGATTATGCATATATATAAATATGTATGTACATTTATGATTATGCATATATATGAATATGTATGTACATTTATGTTTATGCATGCATATGAATATGTATGTACATTTATTTAAATAATACCATAAAGAAACAAATGTAACGCGTGCTTTGTAATATTCTAATAATAAAAGTGCGAGATAGTCTGTACAGACTGAAAGCATTTACTTTAAAAGATCAAAAGAAAAAAACAATAACACTCATGATCAGCAGAAACAGTAAACCGTTGAAAGCATAACGTAAAGCACTCACTGAGCCATTTCTTCTGCTGAAAGCAGCCTATACAGTTGTGTGTGGTTTTTTCGTATCAAGAGAATAAAGTGATTTATATTTGAATTGTTAGAACGTTAAAATGCCAAGCGAGGTAATAACTTTGCAGCTTGGCCAATGTGGCAATCAAAGTATTACATGTTATTTTGTCTCATATAATATAAATCCTTTTCATACGTTTTATAATTTTTTGATACAAATGCTACGATATTTCCAAACACTTGCAAATATGAAAATAACGAATATCTTTATCGTCTTTTTTTTTACATTATGCCTCAATTTTACAAACTTAAAATTTCTCTTTTATTATAATTTGTAATAAAACCTATATATTTTCTTTCTTAGAATAAAATTTATATATTTTTATACATTTTATTTATAGTTGGATTTGAGTTTTGGAAGAGATTATGCACAGAGCATGGAATCAGCCCAGAAGGAATCTTGGAAGATTATGCAATAGAGGGAACGGATAGAAAGGATGTCTTTTTTTATCAAGCAGATGATGAGCGTTACGTACCACGAGCTGTGTTATTAGATTTAGAGCCCAGGGTTATTCATACTATTATGAATTTTCCATATTCAAAGGTAGTACGCATCTGGAATATGTATGTACATTTATGATTATGCATATATATGAATATGTATGTACATTTATGTTTATGCATATATATGAATATGTATGTACATTTATGTTTATGCATATATATGAATATGTATGTACATTTATGTTTATGCATATATATGAATATGTATGTACATTTATGCTTATGCATATATATGAATATGTATGTACATTTATGATTATGCATATATATGAATATGTATGTACATTTATGTTTATGCATGTATATGAATATGTATGTACATTTATTTAAATAATACCATAAAGAAACAAATGTAACGCGTGCTTTGTAATATTCTAATAATAAAAGTGCGAGATAGTCTGTACAGACTGAAAGCATTTACTTTAAAAGGTCAAAAGAAAAAAACAATAACACTCATGATCAGCAGAAACAGTAAACCGTTGAAAGCATAACATAAAGCACTCACTGAGCCATTTCCTCTGCTGAAAGCAGCCTATACAGTTGTGTGTGGTTTTTTCGTATCAAGAGAATAAAGTGATTTATATTTGAATTGTTAGAACGTTAAAATGCCAAGCGAGGTGATAACTTTGCAGCTTGGCCAATGTGGCAATCAAAGTATTACATGTTATTTTGTCTCATATAATATAAATCCTTTTCATACGTTTTATAATTTTTTGATACAAATGCTACGATATTTCCAAACACTTGCAAATATGAAAATAACGAATATCTTTATCGTCTTTTTTTTTACATTATGCCTCAATTTTACAAACTTAAAATTTCTCTTTTATTATAATTTGTAATAAAACCTATATAGTTTCTTTCTTAGAATAAAATTTATATATTTTTATACATTTTATTTATAGTTGGATTTGAGTTTTGGAAGAGATTATGCACAGAGCATGGAATCAGCCCAGAAGGAATCTTGGAAGATTATGCAATAGAGGGAACGGATAGAAAGGATGTCTTTTTTTATCAAGCAGATGATGAGCATTACGTACCACGAGCTGTGTTATTAGATTTAGAGCCCAGGGTTATTCATACTATTATGAATTTTCCATATTCAAAGGTAGTACGCATCTGGAATATGTATGTACATTTATGATTATGCATATATATGAATATGTATGTACATTTATGTTTATGCATATATATGAATATGTATGTACATTTATGTTTATGCATATATATGAATATGTATGTACATTTATGTTTATGCATATATATGAATATGTATGTACATTTATGTTTATGCATATATATGAATATGTATGTACATTTATGCTTATGCATATATATGAATATGTATGTACATTTATGATTGTGCATATATATGAATATGTATGTACATTTATGTTTATGCATGTATATGAATATGTATGTACATTTATTTAAATAATACCATAAAGAAACAAATGTAACGCGTGCTTTGTAATATTCTAATAATAAAAGTGCGAGATAGTCTGTACAGACTGAAAGCATTTACTTTAAAAGGTCAAAAGAAAAAAACAATAACACTCATGATCAGCAGAAACAGTAAACCGTTGAAAGCATAACATAAAGCACTCACTGAGCCATTTCCTCTGCTGAAAGCAGCCTATACAGTTGTGTGTGGTTTTTTCGTATCAAGAGAATAAAGTGATTTATATTTGAATTGTTAGAACGTTAAAATGCCAAGCGAGGTGATAACTTTGCAGCTTGGCCAATGTGGCAATCAAAGTATTACATGTTATTTTGTCTCATATAATATAAATCCTTTTCATACGTTTTATAATTTTTTGATACAAATGCTACGATATTTCCAAACACTTGCAAATATGAAAATAACGAATATCTTTATCGTCTTTTTTTTTACATTATGCCTCAATTTTACAAACTTAAAATTTCTCTTTTATTATAATTTGTAATAAAACCTATATATTTTCTTTCTTAGAATAAAATTTATATATTTTTATACATTTTATTTATAGTTGGATTTGAGTTTTGGAAGAGATTATGCACAGAGCATGGAATCAGCCCAGAAGGAATCTTGGAAGATTATGCAATAGAGGGAACGGATAGAAAGGATGTCTTTTTTTATCAAGCAGATGATGAGCATTACGTACCACGAGCTGTGTTATTAGATTTAGAGCCCAGGGTTATTCATACTATTATGAATTTTCCATATTCAAAGGTAGTACGCATCTGGAATATGTATGTACATTTATGATTATGCATATATATGAATATGTATGTACATTTATGCTTATGCATATATATGAATATGTATGTACATTTATGATTGTGCATATATATGAATATGTATGTACATTTATGTTTATGCATGTATATGAATATGTATGTACATTTATTTAAATAATACCATAAAGAAACAAATGTAACGCGTGCTTTGTAATATTCTAATAATAAAAGTGCGAGATAGTCTGTACAGACTGAAAGCATTTACTTTAAAAGGTCAAAAGAAAAAAACAATAACACTCATGATCAGCAGAAACAGTAAACCGTTGAAAGCATAACATAAAGCACTCACTGAGCCATTTCCTCTGCTGAAAGCAGCCTATACAGTTGTGTGTGGTTTTTTCGTATCAAGAGAATAAAGTGATTTATATTTGAATTGTTAGAACGTTAAAATGCCAAGCGAGGTGATAACTTTGCAGCTTGGCCAATGTGGCAATCAAAGTATTACATGTTATTTTGTCTCATATAATATAAATCCTTTTCATACGTTTTATAATTTTTTGATACAAATGCTACGATATTTCCAAACACTTGCAAATATGAAAATAACGAATATCTTTATCGTCTTTTTTTTTACATTATGCCTCAATTTTACAAACTTAAAATTTCTCTTTTATTATAATTTGTAATAAAACCTATATATTTTCTTTCTTAGAATAAAATTTATATATTTTTATACATTTTATTTATAGTTGGATTTGAGTTTTGGAAGAGATTATGCACAGAGCATGGAATCAGCCCAGAAGGAATCTTGGAAGATTATGCAATAGAGGGAACGGATAGAAAGGATGTCTTTTTTTATCAAGCAGATGATGAGCATTACGTACCACGAGCTGTGTTATTAGATTTAGAGCCCAGGGTTATTCATACTATTATGAATTTTCCATATTCAAAGGTAGTACGCATCTGGAATATGTATGTACATTTATGATTATGCATATATATGAATATGTATGTACATTTATGTTTATGCATATATATGAATATGTATGTACATTTATGCTTATGCATATATATGAATATGTATGTATATTTATGTTTATGCATATATATGAATATGTATGTACATTTATGATTATGCATATATATGAATATGTACGTACATTTATGATTATGCATATATATGAATATGTATGTACATTTATGTTTACGCATATATATGAATATGTATGTACATTTATGTTTATGCATATATATGAATATGTATGTACATTTATGATTATGCATATATATGAATATGTACGTACATTTATGTTTATGTTCTGTTTTATGTATTTAAGTTAGAAGAATATGTTTTACAAAGAGATCAGTGGAACCTTATAGTAATGCAAAATTTTATGTGATAAATTCGTAAATTAAAAATAGAATGTGCATATTTATATTTATCAGTATATAATTTTACTTTTATGCATTGACAAAAGCATTTCTTTCTTCTAAGTTTGGGATTTTTAATTGCAATTTATTTAAATAATACCATAAAGAAAGAAATGTAATGCGTGTGCTTTGTAATATTCTAGTAATATTCTAATAATAAAAGTGCGAGATAGTCTGTACAGACTGAAAGCATTTACTTTAAAAGGTCAAAAGAAAAAAACAATATCATGATCAGCAGAAACAGTAAACCACTGAAAGCATAAGAAAAGCATCAAGAAAATATAGTGATTTATATTTGAATTGTTAGAACGTTAAAATGCCAAGCGAGGTGATAACTTTGCAGCTTGGCCAATGTGGCAATCAAAGTATTACATGTTATTTTGTCTCATATAATATAAATCCTTTTCATACGTTTTATAATTTTTTGATACAAATGCTACGATATTTCCAAACACTTGCAAATATGAAAATAACGAATATCTTTATCGTCTTTTTTTTTACATTATGCCTCAATTTTACAAACTTAAAATTTCTCTTTTATTATAATTTGTAATAAAACTTATATATTTTCTTTCTTAGAATAAAATTTATATATTTTTATACATTTTATTTATAGTTGGATTTGAGTTTTGGAAAAGATTATGCACAGAGCATGGAATCAGCCCAGAAGGAATCTTGGAAGATTATGCAATAGAGGGAACGGATAGAAAGGATGTCTTTTTTTATCAAGCAGATGATGAGCATTACGTACCACGAGCTGTGTTATTAGATTTAGAGCCCAGGGTTATTCATACTATTAAGAATTTTCCATATTCAAAGGTAGTACGCATCTGGAATATGTATGTACATTTATGATTATGCATATATATGAATATGTATGCACATTTATGATTATGCATATATATGAATATGTTTGTACATTTATGATTATGCATATATATGAATATGTATGTACATTTATGATTATGCATATATATGAATATGTATGTACATTTCCGGAAAAGCGACATGTTATTGACAATGTCAATAACATGTCGCTTTTCCGAAGCGAGAAAATACATGCTGATTGGCTATCTTGTTGCTACGCGCTTGCTTCGTTCGTGCGACTTCCTTCACTGGTTTAATTTGACAGCTCTTTTAGAAAGGGGATTTGTTGCCGTCACATTCTCAAAATTTTTATTAAAATTCTCTTTCTTTAGATGATTTGGCTTATTAATTAGCGCAATATTTTGTTTAAAATGAATCCAATGTGTCTGATATGTAGGAACAAAATAAATCTCTCGTCTAATAAGATGTTTTTCACGCACTGTGGACACGTTTTCCACTACGTATGCTTGAGTCAATGGCTCCAAAGGTAAAACTTTTACTATAAAATGCATAGAAAAACAAAAAATTATTAGAGAAAATGTGATATCTATTTCCTTTATATTAATAAATCTATTTATTGGCTATATAGATTGTTTTTGACCTGAAATTATTGAACGTCCCCGGTTTGTTAATATTAAGGCTCCTGCAGACTCGCCGACCATGTCCGAATCGTGACGTCGAAGCGAGAAAATACATGCTGAAAATTCTTGCGAATTATTTTTAAATAAAAAGATATTTCGATGAAATAACACTACAAATCTCTTTGGCACACTTATAAAATTTACCGAAAACTCTTTTTTTCCTTTTATAATCAATCAACAGCTGTAAAATGACTGTAATATGAGGCCTAGTCTGATCTTTGCACATGCGCAGTCATTCCACATGTCAAAGTCTAATGTAAGTAAATGTTTCATTATTTTACGGCTGTCGATTGATTGTCAAGAGAAAAGGATAGTCTTCGGTAAATTTTATAAGTATGCCAAAGAGATTCGTAGTGTTGTTTCATCGAAATATCTTTTTATTTAAAAATAATTCGCAAGAATTTTCAACGTGTGGTTTCTCGCTTCTGACGTCACAATCCAACATGGCTACGGCGAGTCCCCAGGAGCCTTAATACTTTAATTGTGCAAAAGGATTTATCAATCTGTATAGTCAATCAAAATATTAGTAGTTGAACTCATATTAAGACGAACTCCGACGAGTTTGCCTGCTTTACCGATAGAGATTCGACTATAAATCTATTTATTGGCTATACAGATTGTTTTTTACCTGAAATTATTGAGCGTCCCCGGTTTGTTAATATTAATACTTTAATTGTGCAAAAGGATTTATCAATCTGTATAGTCAATCAAAATATTATTGAATATAATAGTTGAACTCATAAATTTATGAGTGAAAATCCTTTTGCACAATTAAGTATTAATTATATTAATTTCACGCGTAATTCACAATCAAACGTATCACGTTTCCAGAACCACATATTTAACTAAAATTTCGCAAATTTTTTGAAGATGGCTACTAGGTTGTCTTTTTAAGTTTTACACCCCCATCCACCCACCCACGCACCCACCCACGTACTCACATATTTATTGATTAATTTTTACGAAATCTTACCACATACATATAATTTGCAAAACGCTAGGAAAGAGAATAAAAGAAAAATAAAGAGCGATGAAGCGTGCGCAAGAGAGAAAGAGAATCTGTTTCTATAAAATACACTTTCTTCCCATTCCTCTCTCAAAAAAATTTTCACACAGATGTGTTTTGTAAGGTAGCTCCATATATAATTAAAATTTCTATAAATACTATGTTCTTGCTCAATTTTCAGAGTGTTCCCCAAGCCCCAAAAATTTTTTTATGGTTTTATCATATTTAGGAGATCAAAATCTACAAAAAAACACTATTGCTTTTACTAATATTTCTGGGGGCCAAAATCGGTAATCTTTTAACATCCTCCTTTATGAGTGTGTGGATGGGTGCGTGGGTAGGGGTGTGAAACTTATAAAAACCACATTGCGCACTCCCCGAAAAATTTGAAACATTAAAAAAATCCAAACTCTTTTACGACAAATGTTGTTTACAAAGAGATTTTGTAAAATGAAAAATTGTGTGAAAACTAATAATAGCGAGGTCAGTGTTGGGTAAAAACTTTGAGGCCTGCGCTTCGCGCGGGCCGAAAAGCTAGTTTTGAAATAAAATCTGATCTCATTATCAGTGACATATTCATATATTGTTAAGTATATTATATATTGTTGCAGATCGAAAACTTGTCCACAATGTCGCAGAAGAACAACTAAGTGCCAAATATATAGAATATACTTTAATTTTCTACACAACAAGAATATGGATAATTCATCGCCCTCACAGCCAAGAAAAGAAAATAATAGTCTACTTCACGCACACATCAATAAAAATGGAATTTCATTGGATCTATTGCATACCGCAATTAGTTCAAGAGGCCGTAAAATCGTACCACCATTATGTTATTGGGCAGGTAAACAAATGCACAATTAATAATAAAAATTAATAGGATTTGCGAAATTAATCAACCAAAACTAGCCAGTAATTAATTTTTATTAAAAAATCCACAACGTTTCGACCATGTGGTTGTGGTCCTTTTCAAGTGGGGACACTAAAAAATTTTTATTTTAAAGATTCTACATGTCATTATAAACAAAAATGCTTTTTGGAAAAATTACGACAACACACAGAATTATTACGGAGATCAACCTACTTATATGAATTTAGTCATAGTTAGATCTCATTATAAAGAGTAATCGTTAGAAGTTTTATAAAATGTATAAGTCAAAAAATTGAAAGTGCGAGAAAGCAATCAACATATTCCGACAGGGGATCGTCACAGTCTGATAACTTTTTCAAGTTATATATTCAATAGTACTTTTTTGATTATTTCTAAATTTCTTCGATGCAAACGCTCATCTGATAGTAGAATAATTGCTTTCCCAACGAAATCATAAAACGGTATTTACATAAAAGAATTAGATTTTTAAAGTATAACAAAAAGCTAATTGACGCAGACGGATATAATTATAATTCTTGGAAGCTCAGCACCAGGCGTTTTAGTGATGACAGTGATGATACGCCACAGTCTTTAGAGAAAGATAACAAAAATGAATCACCTTACATCTCGATACCATTTGTAAGAGATATTAGTGATAATATCTCACATTCTCTAAGGAAATTTGGCTTGAATACGATCTATAGATTACCCAAAAAATTAAACACCGTTATTATGGCCGGTATTCATAGTCCGATCTTATATTTAAGATCATCAATGGATGCTACGCAGCCATTTGATTGGTTGAATGGGATCTTAAGTCAACTACAAACTAGACTTAAGACAATCTTAAATTAAGATGATCTTAAGATCGGACTATGAATACCGGCTTAAATGTGGCAAGGATGTCTTGACTAGCGATCGCGCGACTAACGTCGTCTATAAAATAAATTGCAATGACTGCTCGGCTTCATACATAGGGCAAACAAAGAGACATCTTAATACGCGAGTAAAGGAACATTGTAACAATATAAAATTACATCATACGTCGCATTCTGTTATAAGCAAACATCGGTCGGAATTCGATCATGACTTTGATTGGAATAACTATAATATTTTACACACCGAAAAACATGTAAGAAAGAGAGAGATAGCAGAAATGTTTTTTATTAAAAAACAAAACAACATAAACTTTCAAAAGGATACAGAAAATCTAAATGATATATATAACAGAAGAATAAAGGTCGTATGAAACAAGCTAACGAAAAAGTTATCAGACTGTGACGATCCCCTTTCGGAATATGTTGATTGCTTTCTCGCACTTTCAATTTTTTGACTTATACATTTTATAAAACTTCTAACGATTACTCTTTATAATGAGATCTAACTACGACTAAATTCATGTAAGTAGGTTGATCTCCATAATAATTCTGTGTGTTGTCGTAATTTTTCCAAAAAGCGTTTTTGTTTATAATGACATATGTAGAATCTTTAAAATACAAATTTTTTAGTGTTTCCACTTGAAAAGGACCACAACCACATGGTCGAAACCCATTGTGGATTTCTGAATAAAAATTAATTACTGGCTAGTTTTGGTTGATTAATTTCGCAAATCCTATTTTACTGACCAGCGATTGCCAACAAAAAATAAATATTTATTAAAAATTAAATAGATTTTTTTATAAGAAACAAAATAAATAGATATTTATACGCACTCGTATTTCTTACATAGGTGAACGAATATCTTTGAAGGATAATAACCCAGTATATATACCGCCTAGTATTTAATTTGCAGGATCGTCAATAATTTTCAAAATTTAATTGCATAAAGTAGCAATTTAGAAGCAAATGCAAAAGGTACATATAACAAATATAATTTATATACAATATTTTTCAACAAGAATATGTTTACTATCTTGCGCTTTCGCTGTCCATTATAGAGTGTTTACCATGGATGTAAGAAATACCTGGATGGAGCATGACGGGGGTGAAACACAAAGAGTGAGAGGAGTGAAATGTCTATTGACACGGATGAGGCATCTAAAATGACAGCGGCGGATAATATCACGGAATGCGATTTATTTAGCGTCTTGGAAGAAAGATTTCTCACTCGAAACAAATGAATAAAATTTAAATATTTATATATATTTGTATTTATACATATATATTTATATATATTACATATATTAAATACCCACACAGCACATGATATCGTACGAATATTCTATATTCATTCTGTGAATGTACGTACTGTACGTAATATACTGAGAACATCTCTATAATATCTTGTGTAGTATATTATTTTTCGTATATTCACAGGATATTATCAGAACATCTTGTGTAGTATATTATTTTTTGTATATTCTCGTATATTCTCAGAATGTACTTTTAATATCTCTTATAGTATATTATTTTTCGTATATTCTCATAATCACCGACTAGGTACTAGTAAAGACGGTCAGCCCTGGGTAAATTTCTGTCTCTACCAAATGGGCTCGGTGGGCCCGTCATACGGTCGGTAATGATTATATTAGTTATTCTCTCCAACCTGTATACGGAGGATAACTAACAAGAACATTTTACCGACTTTACCTTACCAAATTCCTATCTCATTATATTTATATATGAATATATAATTATTATAATTATGTTGAATATAAACTATATAATGACACTAATATAAATAAAAAAAATAATATATAAAAATAATATAATTATAATAAAACAATAATAATATTAATAATTATTAATAAATAAATTAAATTAAAAAAATTAAAATTAAAATAATATACAAATTTAAAAAATACATATATCTATATATATAATTATCGTATTTGAATATTTTGAATAATCTCTTTAAAACATTGTTTAGAGATTATTATTAATATATATTTTTTTAAAATTTATATAATATATATATTATTTAGTATATACGAGGGCGGTTCGATAAGTACTTAGCCTACAAAAGAAAAACGAAAATTTTGGAAAAGTGGCGATTTATTTCTCAACATAGTCTCCTTTTAGCTCGATACACTTGACCCAGCGATGCTCCAACTTCTTTAACCCATCTGAAAAATACGTTTTCTCGAAGTCTGCAAAGTAGGCCTCCGTCGCGGCGATGACCTCCTCATTCGACTCAAATTTCTGCCCGGCGAGTGACTTTTTCAAGTTTGGAAACAAAAAAAAGTCGCACGGGGCCAAATCTGGAGAATACGGTGGATGGGGCAGCAGTTCGTAGTGCAATTCGACCAATTTGGCCGTGGCGACGGCGGAGGTGTGAGCCGGTGCGTTGTCATGGTGGAAGAGCACTTTTTTCTTCGCCAAATGGGGCCGTTTTTTCTGCAATTCGGCGTCGAATCGGCCCAATAATTCGGCATAGTAGAGCCCTGTGACCGTTTTGCCCTTCTCCAGGTAGTCGATGTAGATCACACCTTGTGAATCCCAGAAAACTGTGGCCATCACCTTTCCGGCCGATAGGACGGTCTTCGCCTTCTTCGGAGCACGTTCGCCGGGTGAAGTCCACTGTTTCGACTGTTCCTTGGTCTCTGGTGTGTACCAGTGGATCCGTGTTTCGTCGACGGTCACGAAACGACGCAGAAACTCCTTCGGATTGCGCTTAAACAGCGTCAAACACTGCTCTGAAATGGTCTCACGGTTGCGCTTGTTGTCCGGAGTGAGCAAACGCGGCACCCATCGCGCCGACAGCTTTCTCATGCCCAAAATTTCATGCAGGATATGACCCACGCGGTCTTTTGAGATGCCCACTGTTTCAGCTATCTCGCGCACCTTCAATCGGCGGTCTGCCAATACGAGATCGTGGATTTTTGTCACGTTATCCTCCGTGGTAGCCATTTTCGGGGCACCTGAGCGTGGCTCATCAAAAACCGACGTGCGACCACGTTGAAACTCGTTAAACCAATTTTTGACGGTCGCCATCGAAGGAGAAGAGTCACCGTACACAGCATCCAAGCGCTCTTTGATTTCGCTGCGCGATTTCCCTTCCAAAAACAAGAATCGAATCACCGACCGATATTGCTCTTTTTCCATTTTTCTAAAATCCGTGGACACGCTCGCTCCCACACGCGGTCAAAACAAAACTACGAGTCCGATTCGGTTGAAATTTTGACAGTAGCCGTCTACGAGAATGTACTACACGATAGTAAATCTCTCTTGTGATACTGGCACCATCGGGCGGTGAGGCTAAGTACTTATCGGACCGCCCTCGTATTTCTCTCTCTCTCATTATTATCATTATTTTTTATTTTATTTATTTTTCTATTTGTTTTATTTATGTGACAATAAATGGTTTTCTTGCATTAAACATTTTATATTTTATATTACATATTTTTAAATATACTATAATTTTATTAAATTAATGAGATTTTTGAGATTAAAATGTCATCAATTACAACATAAATTGGATAATTCTTCACTGAACAAATAATTAAAATTACATATATAATTAAAAATTACTCGATTTATGTCGTGTTTGATATCATTTTAATGTCATTTAATTTCATCATTGATGATACGTCATCTCGCTTGTTCTTTATTCGTTTTCGCTCTGACGACAACGGGAATCTTTCCTTATCTACAATAATCACGATTGAAAACATTTTATACATAAAAACTAAAACTTTTAATTTACATTTTATCGGTTTGAAAATAATTTTAATGGATTAATAAAATTTTAGCGATTAAAATGACACCAAACACGACATAAATCGGATAATTTTTCATTACTTAATAATTAAAATTTTAATTACATTTTTAATAAAATTCATCCAATTTATATCATGTTTGGTGTCATTCTAATTAGAAAAATCTCATCAATTTCGGAACTTTGTGCAAAATCAGCCTTCACCACGTTTCATCAAGACTCATCTTCCTTTCGAACTACTGCCGACAGTCGCAAACAGTGATTGCAAAGTAAGTGTGTGTATGTGTGTGTCGAATAATGCAATTTACGAATAAATTTTTTCGGAAGTGTTATTTTTATCCCTAGATTATCAGCATCGCGAGAAATCCAAAAAATTTGGTCGTTTCGTGGTTTAATTTTCTAAAAGATTTCAAACAGATCCAGTACCAGGGAACCTTCGAACAGTTGTGTAATGATTTCATGAACAATCACAGTAAGTTTTGTAAAGCTTCGCGATCGATTTTCTTAATTAATATAATCTATTTTTATCTATTTTCCGATTATATATTTTATTTATATTTCTTAATTTATATCTCTTCCATAATTTCAGCGATTATGTCTTCATATTGGGAGCATGTAAAATTGACTTGGGCGATTAGACACAAACCAAATATTTTATTTCTTTTCTATGAAGATGTGACAAAGGTTTGCAAAAAAAAATCATAAATTTAAGAAAATAATATCTGAAGTATAATAAAGAGAATCGGTGCGCACATTTTCATTTTCTACACAAAACAATATAATTTTATTTCGGTTGTTGTTTATTAAGATTTTCACTTTGATTTATTTAACGATTTATTAAACATTTTTTAAATTTCATTCTAATATCTCGAGAATTTAAATATATTAAATTATAAATTCCAGAAATCATATTTATAACAAAAATAACGCGCCTCTGAAAATAAAGGTATTATATTATGTTTATGATTTAAAAATATTATGTAATTTATAGTTTATCTTATCTCTTTTGCACACAGAATTTAGTCGAAAACATTAAAAAAGTCACCGCATTCTACGGCAAAACCTACAATCATGAAGAAATCGCTAAATTAGCGGAGCATTTAAATATTGAAAATTTCCGCAAGAATCCTATGGTGAACCAACCAGCACCTGGTGCACAAATGAAACCCGAATTATTTATCGGACAAGGAACAACGAACAATAAGAAAGAGTATTTTACGCCCGAACAAAAATTTAACAAATGGATCATCGATAACTTGAAAGATACGGATCTAATTTTTCCTGATTAAATTTGTCGCACGATATTTATCAACACAAATGATAATTTCATTTTCATATCACATATTTGGTTAAATAATGTGCATATATAATTTTTATACGAATAAAGTGTGACAAAAAAATTTGTTATTTTTCAACTTAATTCTTAATAGTTAATAGTTTTAAATATGCAATATCGCTGATTTTTGCACTTATCAAAAAGAGAACGAGAAACTTTCTACTAAATGGAAAAAGTAAATTAAAATTGGAGGTTTATTAATAAAAATTACTTCACGGATTGTGTGTATGCAATTTTATTTTACAAATATTAATTGAATTATATCGTGGACTGCCTTTGCTTTTACCGAATTTTTTTATTTTATATTGTTATAGCTAATAGTTAATAAAGAAGGAATAGATATAGAATAATTATATATAAATAGTTGATTTTGATGGATTTCACTTAGTGCTACATAGAATGTATGTAACAACTGAATATGATCGTATATATGTTTACTGATAATGCGTATGTATATGTCATAACAGCTAGAATGATTAAAGAACAAATAAAAATTATTTATAACTCAAGTCAGTATTATCCCTTTTGGAAAAGTGTTCTTTCTTATATATTTTAAAATTTAGATTTATATACAGCTCTCTGAAATAGAGATAAGAAGACCTATGCATATTGATTGATATACATATATATATAAAAAATTTACAGATTTTCGCGTGAAGAATTTATTTATTCTTATTTACAAAGCACTAACTCTCCAACATCGGATGTTACATTCTATATATATTCGACTTAGAAAATATATCTTCAATCCTAAGAAGACTCATTAACAAAGAGGCAAGACAATAGCAGGTCATGATATTTCTTTAAGTCAACTTCAAAATCGTTCGAGATATATATGTATGTTTTCTACTTTCTTTTTTTCTTCCTATTAGATGAAGAGACTGTAAAGAATCTCTCAATGGAGAGTATCATAAGCATATATTGAAGAAGGGCACCAAAATTGATCCTCTCATGCCCGAAATTGTGCCTTTTATTAGCGAGCACTGCAGGAACTGTTTTCTTAAAGTGCGCAAAAAAAAACGCAGAAAATAAATATTAAATGAAGGGATAACACAAGTTAATTCTAATATATACAAAATTACACGTAACTCGTCACAGAGATGTTAAAAAATAAATATTAAAGCAAAAACAAATATATGCTCCCTTCAAATACATCTTTGCATAAAATTAACAATAATTAATTATCTTGAATTTTTAACATCAAAAATTTTAATTATTTCTGTTCTCTATTCCAAAGCATCAAAATGCATTAAACAATTTCTGAGATAATCCAATTAACATACAATAAATAATTTATACAATAAATTTTAGTGTAATTATCAATTTGTTATGTCTAATATATAATTTCGGACTCAATAATATAAGGATAATTATATATGTCCAGAAAATTTTTAAACAGTATCTTGATAAAATCGCGCCATATTTAGAGAGAGCATAAAAGTTATTTACAATATTTTAGGGTACATTAATGCTTACGTATTATGCGTTTTACGTTTTGCGCGGGAAGACTCATATATATACTCAGAGATTTAGAATATAATCGAAAAATCTGCCATACAAAAATATATATATATATATATATATAATCTGTTTAAAACAGATTTCTTTATAACTACACGCGAGAAATTTTGGCAAGCAAACAAAATGAATTTATGGACAGCGTGGCATAACGTTAAAACGTTAAAACGTTTCGGCGTCATCGCAGTCGCGCGTGTCGTGATCAAACATCTCACAGTTTTCGCAATACGGTCTCTCCACGGATTGCTTCTTCGACTTCGCCGTTCTCTCGGGGACCCTATCCGAGAAATCCTGAGCCTGTCTAGGACAGTCTTCCGTCTCGTGTAGATCGAACCGATCGCAAATATCACAGAACATACGGGGCGCCGCCGTTCGCTTATCCAGTGTGCTTCGAGTATAGTCCTCGGCCTCATTAGCGGGAACTCCCATCTCGAGAACTTCGATCTTACATAGCAGTTTTTCGTTTTTACGTTGCATGTCGACTATCACGGAGTTCAAAAAATCTATCTGACTCTTCGCGGTATCGTTCTCCTCCTGCAGTTTCTCGACAATGTGTTGTTGTTTCATGTCACCCGACCCATCGTAAGCGTTCTTCAAATTTTCGTGCGACAACTTCAATTGATTTGTCGCCTCCGTCCATTTCGCGGTGACCTGCTTGTTTTCCTTCTCCAGGCGGCTCAGCTCGTCCAGAAGTCGCGTCTCTTCTGTCTTGGCGACATTCAGCTTCTCTCGCAAGTTCTGGACATTTTTCTTCATTTCCTTCTCATTATTTTCTATAGTTCTCGCCAGATCAGCCTGTTCCTTTAGCTGCTTCTCCAGTGCGTTTATCGTATGCTGCAGCTCATGAATCCGATTATGCGCACTGCTTAATTCATTCTGTTTCAACTTGGTTTCCTCATTTCGCGACTGTTGTTCTGCTTTGATCCTTTCCACCTGTGTATCCTCCAAAGCCTTCATCTGCGCCTTCAATTTATCGATAATATTCTCTTTATCATTTAAATCGACTTTGTGCTTATCTACAGCGTCCTGCGATGATCGCAATTTTTCTTCTAGCTCTTTATTTTGCCTATTATTATGTCTTCGATCTCCTTCTGCTTTGCCACAATCTCACATTCCAACGAATTCTGTAGCTTTAACATTTCTTCCTTTTTAGAAGTTTCCGATTCCTTTATCCTAAATTGCATCTCTATCAGGAGCTTCTCTCTCTTGTCTAATTCCTCGTTCAAATTCAATAATTGAGTTTCCAAGGATTTCACTGAGTTCTCCAAAGCAGCCTTGACTTCAGTCAATTCGTTTACTACACTCTGTTTCTGCACAGCTGCTTCTTGTGTGTTTTTCAGCTCCTCACTGTTACGAATATGCTCCTCTTTCATGGAAGATATTATGGCGTCCATCTCGACTATTTGTGCTTGCGATTTTTCCGTTTCCGCTCTCGCCTTCGATACTTCGTCCGTTTTTTCTCTAATCATTTTTTCAGCGTCGTTTAATTTGCCGTTCAATTCCTCTACCGCGCTAGTCATGGTATTTAAAGATGTGTGGTTAAATTCTTATCCGCTGCCGCTTTATCGTTAATCAAAGCATCGTATGTCTTTTGCAATTCTGACAACTTATTTTCCGTGTCCTGAAGCTTCAAGCTTTTCTCTTGAATCGAGTTCTTCAAGTTTGATGATGCATCCAATTCGGCTTTTAATTTCTCCGTTAATTCCTCGATCGACCATAGATTCGCACTTTGATCGGCTCTAGTTTATTTTTGATTTTTTGCAAATTTGTTATCTCGTCGCGCGAAGTCGCTAATTCGGTCGACAAATCCGCAATTTGTTTTTGGAACGAGGATATCTGTTCTTCGTGGGAATTTTGCAAAGTTTTGTGCTCCCCGCGAAGATTAGCGATCTCTTCTTCTTTTTTTGTTAATTTGTCCATAATATTGATGATTTCGTCAGATTTTTTCTCCAAATTTGTCTTAATATGTTCGCTTTCCTTCAACTTCGCCGATAATTCAATTTCATTTCGTTCGTACTCGCGTATTTTTTCGGCATAATCTGCATTTGATTTTTTAGTATCGCATATTTGCGATTCCAAATTTGATTTTTCCGAACGTAATTGCTCGACTAACGCTGCGTTTTTATTTGATTCTGTCTCAGTATTAGACAATTTTCCTTCTATTTGTTTCAACGTAGATTCGATATGGAAGATCTTCTCGTGAGCTTCGTCCAGCTCCTTCTCTTTTTTTCGCAAGTCTTCGTTATATTTTGATAGCTGTTCCGATGAATCGGCGGAGTTACTAATCGCGTTAGCTACATCACACTCCTATAAATGAAAATATAAATGAAAATATCATGAATTTAATGGATTAATAATTAATCATCGAACAATCATTCTTTATATACTAACCAGTTTTTCCTTTTGCAATGACAGTTGCGATATTTTTTCTTCCGATCTCGCGATCTGTTGATTCAAATTCTGCACGTTCGACTCAAATACGCGAAGTTCGCTCTCCAAATTCGTTTTCGTTTGTTCGGATAACGTGAGAGCATCTTTCAATTCTAAAAGATATAAAAAAATCTTGCGATAAAAATCTAACTTAATATATAATCAATTTTAATTAAACTAAGAATTAAGCAAATTTATAATTTCTTTTTAATTTCAAGCTTTATCTTAAATAGAAAAATATATATTTTTTATAATAAATAAATATTTACTCTCTTATGTATTTAAAAATTTTAATCTAATTTTTTAAAAATATTTTTCTTAAAATAGATTCTGCATTTAATTTTACCTGAAGTCTTTTCGAGAAGATGTTTAATCTCCTCATCTTTGCTCGCTATAATCGCTTTCAACTCAGCAATATCTTTCTCTAGTTTAGCGAGCATCAAGGCTTTCTGCGCGATGTCCGCGTTTATCTCTTCGATATATTTGACTTTTTCATTAATTTGGGCCTCAAAATGTTTAGTTATTTCTTCTAATTGCGTCATGTTAGCATTTCGTAATTCCGCGAGCTCTCTGTCCCTCACTCTCAGCTCCTCGCTTAATTTATTTAGTTGTGCGGTAGATTTCTCTTCCGAGGCGATTAAATTAGCTAAATCTTGCTCCTGGACCGATAACATAGTAGAAAATAAAAAATTTTAATTTTATTGTCACATATCACATTCGTTTAAAATAAAAAACAGTTATACTCACCAGCTGTTGCTTCTCGTGAATAACTCTTACATTATCTTCACTTTTGGCTCTATAATCTTGAATCTGTTTCGACAACGCATTGTTACTTTCTTCGGCTAATTTAAGTTTCGTACTTAACTCTGCAAAATAAATTCGAAAACTTTATCTTGCCAATAGTTTTTGATCTATTATTTATTATGTTTTGTAGTTTATATATAAAATGCGAACATTATTATTTTAATAAACTAAGCACTCAAGATATCAAGAATATTTAAAAATTAAATAAATATAAAACCAAAAATTAATTATAAAGAAATTTAAACAATACATAAATAAATAAAAATTATTTGCTATAAAAAATAATTTTTTCGATTATCAAAACCTTCTTAATTAATCGATTAAATAATTTTTACAGCATATACCTTCCAACTTTCGTAAAGCGTCGTTTAGTTCCTCATCCTTCTTCTTGCGAAGCTCTCGTTCTGAGGCCAATTCAGCCAACAGTCTTTCGGTTTCAGATGCTCTCTGATTGAGTTGCTGCGAGACTTCCTCAATTTTCGAGTCTTTCTCGCGCAATTGTTGCTTGAAAGACTCTGAAAGTTCATGGATACGTTTAATGTTCTCGGTCTTCAAGCCTTCCAGGGCCATGTTCTGCTGCTCTAGCAACCTCTTGGACTTGTTCTCCAACTCCTCGGTCTTTATCTTGATCAACCGATCTCTCTCCTCGATTGTCTGTCGATACTCCGACAGCAACGAGTCTTTCTCGCTCGTGCTCTCTCTCCTCATCGTCTCGATCGTTTGTTTCGACTTTCGCAGCTCTTCGTTCAAGAAATTTGTACTCTTTTCGAATTCCTGTTTCATATTTTCTACCAATGTCTCTTTGTTCTGCAGGCTTCGTCTAGCAGCTTCCAATTCTTTCTCCAAACGACTCTCGGACTCGCTGTGCGACGTGCTCTCTTGCTGCGTTTTGCCCAACTCGAGCTCCAGTTCCTGGATGCGCTCCACGCATTCGTTCACCAGGTTCGATTTCTCCCGCGCTTCCTCCTCCAGGCTATTCTTGATCTCCTCTAAGCTCTGATTACGGCTCTCCAGATCTAAACACCAAATCCGGTAAAGTAGAAGTTGAGGGAAGTTGAATAAAATCACGTAGAGCTTAAATGTAAGAGATTTATAAGAGCTGATCGCATCTAAATGTAAGAATTATCGGATACCATGAAGCTGAGAATTGTGCGAGCTCGTCGCACAGCTGATCTCGTTAGGAGCAGCCGCGTCAATTCCTCCTCGGCCTCGAAGAGTTTGATGCTGTCGCGTTCCAACTGAGTGACACGTTCTCATCGCTCTTCAGCGAGTTCTTCCTCGAGCTGCTTGATCCTGCTTTCATTTACAGTATTTATGACCTAGCATGATAAGGGAAGCTGTTTAGTCTTTAGAGAGATACGAGATCATATATAATGTAATCGCGTTTCGAGTATTATAATTATTTATTTATAATTATAATAATATTATGTGTAATTTCCTCCATTATAAAAAATATAAAATAATAGTATCTTTTATTAATAAAGAATTTATGTAATAATATAATTGCAAAATTATTTAAAATGAATTATATTTATATAAAATTTTTAGTATTTTATTTATGCAAAGATAGAGATCTATTTTTAAAAATATTATTTGGACTTTATAGATCATATTTTTCAAATGTAAGTAACATTTCGAAATAAATTAATCGTAATCATATATTAATATTATAAAATATGTATTACTATAGAGTATTTAAATTCATGTGATGCATTTGTTTATAATATCGAAAAAATTGATACATTTTATATAAAAAATAAATTGATTTTAAAATAAACTCGAACTAACTTTAATTATAAAAGTTTTTATTACTTAAGAATTATTACGTAAGCTTGTTTAAAGAACATAAAAAAATGTAATGAAAACATTATTTTATTTCTACCAATTGAGATAATAAGTATATTAATACTCGAAAGCGTATTTACCGAAAAATAGAAAGCACGCTGAGATATGCAAAGCACAATGTGTGATTGTCCATATATGTAAAAAAAATATTTTATCAGGTTAAAGAACAAAAAAAATAAATAATTGTACGCGTGTATCCAAAATGCAAAAAAAAATATATTATTCGATTCTGACATTCGAGCAAACCACAAACAAAATTGAAAAGATATTATTAAATAATATAAATTACTTAAAATACAAAACTGATAAAAAAAAACAAAACTATGCATAATAAATAAATAAATAAATAAGTACAATAATTAATGAACAAGTATATAATGCTTACAATAATTTGTAGTTATAAAATTAAGTGTTCTGTGATACAATCATCGCACAATATATGCATAGTATATTTTTAATTATATTAAAAATTATAATCTAGAAAAAATCCTTTAATGTAAAAATATCAAAATCATACAATAGTTTTCGAGTTATAAGCGATTAGATATACATAGAATTTGTGCGTTCAAGTTCGTAACTATGTTCGTAAATATAAAATCGTATAGATTATCATAACTTAAAGTTTTATTAAATATTAATGTTGAATTATTTTTTTTTCATTTAAAAAGGTTTAATAAATTTATTGTAAATTTGTAGAATACAATTTATCTTCGTTGATCGGAAAAAAGAAAATAATTTGTTTTTTTGTTCAAAATTTTTTACGTTTTGATTTCATATTTTTACGACATAAAAATTAAGAAAAAAGCAATATAATTAGAAAACAAAAGTCATTTAAATATTTCTCAAAACAAACGACATAAAAATTTAGAAAAAAGCAATATAATTAGAAAACAAAAGTCATTTAAATATTTCTCAAAACAAAAGTTATATTCTTTAAATACTCATTGGATTTAATCATTCTTTTTAAAAGTAATTAATCATGCCATCAAAATTTTGTTAAAAGAGAAAAGGTTTAAACTATTTATGTATAATAATTGAAATTTGCTATTAGTAATATCACAACTCTTGCTAATAATAGATGGTAATATTTATTCATGAAAATTCAGAAAAACAAAATTAGCGGAGCTATAAAAAAATTAATAACAGGATCGACATTCTCGTTCGTGTAAGCACAGTTATCAAAAACTGAGCGTATAAATTCTTCGCGATTATTTCATTATTGGCTTATCGCTCATAATAGAAAACTATTATGATCTCATTTTCATATTAAAACGAAGATTTTCGTGATTTTCTAATTAATATTTAAAATATACTATTATAAAGTACAGTAATTGTTGAACACATCCCAATACCTCTGTGCATACAAAACTTGTGATTTAAAAAGCTCTCTCAATTACACAACAGCAAAGCGTGATTAAATTAATATTATTAGATCAAGATTTCTATTGTATCTCGCATTAAAGTCGCGATAAATATCCTCATTAACGATATATAATAATTTGAACAATTTATAATTTAAAAAAATATTCCATGCAAATATATCGCGCATGTTTCTTTCAAGACACGCGGTAGGATCTTGATATAGTATAATTTAGCGTTATAATTAACTATAATATATACATAATTTAGCATTGTTAGTACAGCCAGTGCAAAATTAGTTAGCGATAGCATTTTTTTCTTTTTTGCGTTTTTCGCGCGTCGCACACGTCAGTCAATTCTTCGAAAAAGCTTGCGACGAAATGCAAAGATGCAGGTATAGACTGATGATTAAATTAATGGTGCTGAAAAACTGGATCACTTCTGCCAAGGACCGTCGGATACTCACACTTTGCTCAGATCTCTCTTTCTGAAAATAAACGGTAAGTTTGCCAAATTAACCGGAGAACTGAATGTATTCTTCTCTCTTCAAAAAATTACAGATGTTCCTCTTTCTTTCGGGATTGTTTAAAAAATAAAGCTTAGAACCATAAGGGGGAAAATTTTTCTACGTTGATATTTTTGTTTTATATGTGCATATATTATTAAAGTGTAAAATAATTTGTTATATATAACAAGAGATGCGTTATATTTTTTTGCGCGCTGCTAATTTCTGAGCTCTTTGCCAAATTGATATAGCTAAGCGTGTGTTGTAATTTACATCACCCGCCACCATTATCCCGTGTGAATTTGGACGAAAGCAGTGTACAATATTTGTCGCGAATAATATATAAATATCGTCCAGAATCACCTAACATTATGCATGAGATTTCGTTTAATATTGAGAGAATTTATGTTTAATAAACAGAACAAAGGCGAAAAAAATCAAAATAATAACGTAACAAAAATTTAAAAATTGAATATTATTTGTCTTTATTATGTAGAATATGTCTCTAAGATCAATTTTACGTTCATGAAAAAAAATATTATTATGATAAGATGAAGATCTCTGAGACATTTCTATTATTATTATCAAATATGTAAAACAAGTGGTAGCATAGGTAGATATACTTACCGGGTGTTCCGAGTATTTTAACGAGATACTCAGCCTTTATTATATTTGATAAATAATCATAACTATGTATGTATACGCTTGATATTAATGTACATACCTGTATGTCGTCTTTATTCACGGATTCCTCTTCGAAACGGAAAAGAAGATCTTCGCACTTTCGTTTCTCCTCTTCCAGCTGCACCATCAATCCGTTTCTCTCACCGACGAGTTCGGTGACAGCAATCTCCGCTTCGTTGACCGATTGTTGCATCTGTTCGCGATACTAAACATCGTCAACGACGAAGAATGGCGGAAAAAAAATAAAAACTCAATGAACAAAAGGATTTCAAAACTGGAACAAAACTCTTTGGCAATCTAAAGTTTCAATTTATCGCGTCGATAATAATTTCAATAATGATAGAGAAAATTTTACTAATAAAATAATAAATCAATAATAAAAATAATAAATATTATCAAAAATAATCAATAATAAAATATATATGCTTCCAGCACACAAGCAAAAAGTAATAAGCGACGCGGTACTTCGAAATTCCAGATCTTTTAAAAATCCATTTATATAAATTGACGCTATAAATATCTTACCTTATCGTACTCTTGTTTGATAGAAAGCGCCGATTGCTCCGCTTGATCAGCTTGATTTGCCACTTTGGTGACCCTTTCGCGCTCCAAATCTCGTTGTTTCCGCAGAAACTCTATCTCCTGCAGCTTCTCTTTCAGAATCTCCTAAAAACCACGAGCTGGGTTCTAATTCAAAATCACAAGTACTGCGAAGAATTTTCAGGGAAGGATTTTAGGGAAAGAATTGTTTTATTGTATTATTAATATATTAACGCGCGATAACGCACACATTACTAATTATATAATTCTAATGTATTAATATTATTATATGTAATTTACGATAAAATATTCTATATAAATTATTCGCGATGGATTTGTTAACGTAAAGAAGAAACGCAGAATTGAAGTAGTCTATTTCTGGATTCTTTTTAAATATTTACTTTTCATAAAAGCTGTCGGGCTCAAATAAGGCAAAATTCTCTATTATCTTATACTTATCTTATACTTATTTCTACTGGTAAAGCTAGCTTGCGATATTGGGAACAATTATTGATTCTTTTACACCATTTTACACCAGTATATCTCTTTGTAAAAATTTTTAAAAGCCATGAAACGCTGGCTAAGTACAAATTGGTACAAATTTAAAAAAAGCAATTTTTTTGTCGCATTGTACAAATTTTTACAATGCAGTACAAACGAAGTAAATTGACTAATAAAATACTACGATTCAAATTTAATTGTATTAAAATATTAATTAGGCTCAAATATTAAATTAGGCATTAAATTTTAATAACAATCGATCAATTGTTAGCTCGCATCGCATTTTGCATTATGCAACAGCTTTGCCGCGCTGTCATCGAATTTACGCCACGGGCTTTTAATAAATGCGAGATAGCTGTGGACACGAAGATAATATTCTTCTTTACATCGACAACGCGCGATATTAGCAATACAAATTAAGAGTAAACACGTTACATCGCATTATCCGATCGAACGATGGCGAGTTTGATTAATCGACTCGATGATGCTGGTCGTCGTTTCTACGCCAACGCGAACACATCGGACTTACGTTTAACTTGTGTCGTGGAAAATGTTTTCGAGATATAAATTAATCGAGCTGCCACGATAATCTCGTACGATATCACTAGGAAACCTTGTACCGGATACAATGATGGCAAACTGTTAATTGTCGCGTGTAAGAAGCGACATACAGAGAAGAGATATACTCATCTAGAGATATATTCAACTAGAGAAAAAAATTTACGAGGAAGAGAAAAAGAGGACGTAGGATTTTATTAACATTATATACACACAGATCGACTATCGCTATATATTACAAGCTCAGACGAGAACGATAATAATAAATTAATAAATAAATAAAACGCAGTCACACAGACTGTTAACGATCGAGCTTCGCTAATCAACTAATTCGATTCGCTAATTATCCTAATTATCCTAATATACGAAACTAATTGCGGGCGACAGAGGAGAATCGCGGGGTGTGGCTTATCAGCGATCGCTTCTAATTGGCGAGGATAATTAATTAATCAGGATCTATTACTGGAGTTATGGTCTCACCTGCAGTGAATCTCGTGAAACAAGTGTCGACATGCGCATGCCAGGCCTCTGCAATGTCTGATGTAAACGGAAACAAAAACAATAAATAAATAAAGATAAGATCGTGCACAAAAATCTTAACGGCAATCTTAGATAACAATTAATACATTAATTCGCACGACATCACGCATGTTACGATACAGATATGGTTTTTGTTAAAGAAATATATAGATAGTAGAAGGAATATATAGATTGGATATAAAAAGCGAGAACGATGACTACAATTTACCGCGTAATCGACCTTTAAGAAATTCAGAGGAATTTAAATCGGAGGATTCGATACAAGATAGAAGGAATTAAGTTCCACACTTTAAGACGTTTAAAGAAAAATTTAGATGTAACAAGTTTGATGCAAATTAAATTAAATCCTCAGTTTTTGCAATTTAAATTTTAGAATTGTAAAACTGATCCAAGTTTCTCTTAATTGCAAACTCGAAAGAAGGATTTAAACAAAGAATGTATAGAAATATAAGAAATTTTTAATTTCTAAAGTCAGGAGAAGAATTAGAAATTTAAATTAAACATCCAAGATTGAATGTAGTTCCTTGTACATTTAGAGAAAAGAATTTAGAAATAAAGAGTTGAGTACAAGAAAAGAATAATTTTCTACAAAAATTTATAGAACTTACTTTCTGTAACTAAATAAATTAAAAATATTTTTGGATTAAATGCGTTTTGAATCCTCGCGCTTTTTGTTATTTAATCTGCAACTTCTTCAGGATAACATCATCGCGCTGAATCCTTCGTAAATCGATTTGAAAATCATTTTCCAGGCTTATTTCGGCGCTTTTTCGTAAGAGAAACGTGAAAGATATCTAGGAGTTTTTTGAGGGAAAAAACTTAAAGGTCGATTGCACCTAATATCATCAACGAGACCAACAGCGACATCAACAACACATTCTACAGGCTAAATTAATAGAAAAATAGGGCCGAAACAGCGGCCTGCGGTGGGTTGCGAGACAGATGCACTTCCTCATTCCGGCATGGTGAACCTTACCCTCGTCGTGGTGCTGATCGGCGAACTCAGTTTCGAGTTGACGCTGGCAATGCTGGACGCGAGTGAGTCGCGCGAACCGCTCCTCTTCTGGAGGCTGGGGATGTTGCCGCCGCTCGGCTTATTGTACACCATGGATGATTTTCTGACGGATGGTGACTTGCTGACCTTGTGCGGGACCGTGAACAGGCCGCGTTTCGGCGGGCACTCGAAGTATCTGGATCAACGGGTGGGTTAGTTCCGCGGGGAACGCACGAATTGCAGAGAATAAGGGGAGATTATGCGAACTATGCGTGTCTTGATCATTCCAAGATTATGCGTGCTCTGGGGAGTCCGAATCGAATGAAAGAGGAAAGATTCCTAAGATTGTTGCAGAGAAATTAAAATTTAAAAATAGAAATATTTTTTTAAAAATTAAAATTTCCTCCTTACATTAAATTCGAAGAAGACTCTAGAAGAGATTATGAAAATCTGCTCGACATTCGCACTTGATATTAATTATTAATCATTTCTGGATTTTAATATAACTCAGCAAAAAGATGAAAACTTTTTAACAATCTTTAATGCAGAGCAAGTGCAATGATTTTTGAAGAGCAACGAGTTTTTATAATTGCTTTGATCGCGAAGACACCCTGTGCGATAAAGAAGATGTAATGAAAAGAGGTATTTTTTTGACGAGATTCGCCAAGGGAAATGCACACCTTTTCCCGCTGACGGAACCATCATTCTTTCCGATCGACTCGTCCAGTTCTATGCCGTACCCCGGCGAAATCCGTGGGCCCTTGATACCTGAGCACGCCGGTTTTGCTACCTTGCATCGCTGACACTATCACCCGGTCACCTATCTTCAGGTCATCTTTCATTCTCTGCGACACCGACGAGGACAAGCTTGTCGTCGACACATCTGCGTTCACAGTTTTAAGCGATGCGCGATCAATATATAACGATTCGTTTATTTAAAAGCCACCAGCTAAATAATTTTTCAATAATATTAAACCTTCCTTTTTTCTAAATATACTAATAAAAAACAAAATCATATTATCTCATGCTTCTATAAATATATCTATTCAAATGTGTTTATTGTATTCTATCTTAAATATTCTATAGAAATATAAATATGTTTTTTATTTTTATATCGCTAGTAAATTAATCTACAGGGTAGTTAAATTAATCGACCACACTAGCCAATGAATTTGTCTAAGTTATTACTTTATCGACCATATGGTTGTGGTCTTTATAAAGTATAACTTGAAATTATTAATTACAAATTTTTCATAAGTGAGAAAAATATTGGTCCGAAAGTCGCTGAATCGGGAATCGAACCCGAGTCTTTCGCTTTCCGGGCGACTGCTCTTACCTCTAAGCTATTCAGACCCTTCGAAACAATACTTTTCTCTTTTGCTTTTATATAGTTTATTTGTAAATAACGCCTTGTATATCCGCCGGCGTATACTAAACAGTTGAAAGCGAAAGACTCGGGTTCGATTCCCGATTCAGCGACTTTCGGACCAATATTTTTCTCACTTATGAAAAATTTGTAATTAATAATTTCAAGTTATACTTTATAAAGACCACAACCATATGGTCGATAAAGTAATAACTTAGACAAATTCATTGGCTAGTGTGGTCGATTAATTTAACTACCCTGTAGATTCTATAGAAAAAAAAATTTGTTATTTTCCAGTTAAATTAAATTTATGACTTTTTATACAGGATAAAAGAATGAAATATTATTCTCTTTTATTGCATGTTGAAAAATTAATTGCTTTTGTGTTCTATCATAATATATACATACATATACACATACACATATACATTTACGGAAACAAATCGCTTCCTATAAATATGTAAATATTAATTTGTTTGATGTATATTTTTTATTAATAAACTTATACAACAAATAAAACTTTATTCGTTTATGTTCGAAGTATTAGTCTATTGATATAAATGTGTGTATGTGTGTGTAAGCGTTAAATTAAATTATTATTTCAAAAATAACATCTCGATAAGTCATGCAACACTAAATTATTTTCATGCTATACGCCGATTAAAAAAAACTAGATTAACCTTTTCCCTTTTACATTAATTGTCTACTTTACAGTAGCATGTTTTTTAAAGCAACATTATAATCCTACAACTAAAATAATGATTTTTGTGCTCTTCATAAGCCTCTAATGACTAACACGATCGACTAACTCTTTCACCCCTTCACCGCTTTTCTTTTATTATTCAATTCTAATAACATTTTTGTCAAATAGCACACATTACATATATAACAAGAATGCGCTACAACTACTAATTTTTTAAATAAAGTATTTAGCTAAGAATAGTCTTTTTCGAATAATATATCCATCATTTACTTAAATTTTTTAATCGGCAGATATTTTTCTCAAACAAATTCTAGGACTATGTATATAGTAGGAAGGAAAGGGGGTAAGAGTTAAAATCGGGAAATAAAATAAACGGTGCGTAGCGTGCAACGCTAGTTAGATATCTACGGACGTGGCGAGTATCTCTTGCAGCGATTCTTACTTAATGACGGCGACATGGATTTGCCCAGATAGCTGCCCCTGATGCTTTCGGGCGGCGATGTCGAGGTAGCGCTTATTTGATAACTGCCCAATGGTACCCTGGTCAGCCTGGTGAGTCTCGAAAAGATTCCTTTCTTCGGTTCGCACTGAAAGTATTGACTATACCCGCCACCGAACCATCGTTCTTCCCTGTTTAAGGTTGCATATGTCTTCTGTGAGCTTCGTCAATCTTTTTTGTTTTTCTCAAAATTAAAATCTTCATCTATCTATGTATTAATTTGAAGAAAATTCCGATCTTTATTCGCGATTAATGAAGATTCTTTCGGGGTGAAAAGGAGTATGGTGTAGTTCATGCTGGATCTTGATTAGTCAGGACGACAGAGAATAAAATTCTTAATAATTCCGGATTTCCGATATCCTTTGGCATTCTTCCAGATTTGCTCTTGAGCTTTACAATTCGTACGATCGACTAGGATCGTTAAAATAGTCCTTACCGATGGGTTCATCCAGGACGATTCCTGCCCAATCCCCAGGAGCGAATTTGGTCTCACCGATGTAGGCGATTCTACCGGGTTTCGTACCGCCGACCCATACTCGATCACCGATCATAAAGCTTTCTGTGTCCTCGGTCAGAACGACGCTGGTATCTGCGCGGAATCGAAGACGATTCTCTTTGAAATGTGACTATCTCGACGTCACTATACAATACGACTAACTTAAAAATATAATCCAGAAAATTTGTTTCCCCGCAAAAAATAGAAAAAAATCACAATTTTTAAATAGATATTTTGATATTGTTATAAAATGTTCCAATAACTCACTTGATTTTTGTTCGATTCTCTCGACAAAATTTCAAACGTATATTTTCTCGAAAAAATTTATTGAGGCAGTTATATACTTTGAGTAATAATAAATAAATAATGATGTTAAAAAAATATTTTAATTTAATAAAATTTTAGTTTTAATTTTAATTATATAGATATTTTTAACTTATATTAAGATAATGCTACATTTATTAAATTACTACAAATATTTCACACATATGCAATATTATATATACATACATAAATATATATAATGTAATTATATATATATACATGATGTAACGCAAAGCAAAAACATGTCACACAATACAAACGACATCATCACGCACTATTTTTACACTAGAACGACACAAGCACGTAATACGTGCGCATCATTCCTCGATTTTATATAAAAAAGAATATTTTTATATAAAATTTGTTTAAATAATATGTTATAAATAATATGTTTAAATAATGTTATAAAAATTAAAATATGTTTTAAATAATATGTCATAATTCTTTAAACTCGATTAATATTTTTGACAGTTATTAGCTGATTTCTGTCAAAAAATATTAATCGCAGATAAGACATTATTATTTACATTTACTTTAATTTGCTAATTAAATTTTAAAATAATATATTATAAAATGTAAAATATAGTAATATGTAAATAATATGTTATAATTCTTTAAACTCGATTAATATTTTTGACAGTTATCAGCTGATTTCTGTCAAAAAATATTAATCGCAGATAAGGCATTATAATATATTATTTACAACATATTACTATTTAATATTTTTAACATATTATTATTTTAAAATTTAATTAGCAAATTAACGCTTTATTATATTTTTTGCCATACATCAGCTGATTAAAGCGTTAATTTGCTAATTAAATTTAAAAATAATATTATGTTATAAAAATTAAAATAATATGTTTTAAATAAAATGTTACAGTACTTTAAACTCAATTAATATTTTTTGACAGTTATCAACTGATTTCTGTATCATTTTTTTTAACTTAAAATCAAGGAATGCAAGGACGCGCGTAGCACGCGCTTGTGTTCTAATCTCTTTCTAAAAAAAGGCATGTTAAGTCGATTTTCACAAGTATTGCCTCTTTTTCGCGATGTTGATTAGCTGTCTCGATTTGTGTTGCGTGTTATATTCATAGCATCGAGAGGCTGTACTCGCGATGATCAGCAATTTGACAGTTTGTCCAAAATAAAATAAAATAAAATAAAATAATATGTTTTAATACTTTAAATTCGATTAATATTTTTGACAGTTATCAGCTGATTTCTGTCAACAAAGTATATTATAACATATTATATTATTTACTACATATTATTATAATTAAAATAATAATATTTTGTAAATAATATAATATGTTATAATCTTATAAAACTTTATCCGCGATTAATATTTTTTGACAGAAATCAGCTGATAACTGTCAAAAATATTAATCGAATTTAAAATATTACAACATATTATTTAAAACATATTATTATTTTATTTTATTTTATTTTGGACAATTTGTCAAACTGCTAACCCTTGCGAATATAACGCACAACGCGAATCGAGACAGCTAATCAGCATCGCGGAAAAGCGACAACAATGTCATTATTAACATGCCTTTTTTAGAAAGGGACATTGACAAATTTATAAATTTATAGCTATGTTCGAAATTTCATGTATAATCGGTATTGTTGCAAAAGTGAAATGATTTTAAATCTCGCTATATAAAGTCCGGTTTTGGAATCTCAATTTTAAATCGAACATCTTGCGCGACTAGGTTTCAAGCAGTTTCAAAATTATTCTATTGTCATCTATTGCTATTTCTAACTGTTGCCATTTTTCGCGATGTATAGGGATTTCACAAATGCATTGCGATCTTCGAGAATATAGAGAAAAACTCGAATGCCACTTACCTGACCCTCTTCGCAAGCTAGCCTCGTCTATTTGACGACCGCGCGATTCCCAGAGAGGCTCCATCTGATCTGGCGTTATCATGCAAAATAAGGCAAATCATAGCAAAACGAAAATAAAGAGCAGCGTATTCTTTCGCGCGAAAAAAACATTTCTCTTCGCCACATAATCGAGAGTAAAACATCGCTTAATTAAAGTTTGCTCCAATCAATTTTAATTAATGTCAATTATCCTGTTAATGATCATTCGTGTGAATGCGAGAGAATCGCGCTATAATTTAATACAAATTTATTACATCAGCAATATAAATATCTACCTATGTAAAATAAAAATTTT